>NW_027632883.1:0-195000 GCF_902686455.1 Sciurus vulgaris | reverse complement strand
TCCTGCCTCAGCCTCTGGAGGCACTGGGGTCAAAGGCATATGCCACCATGCCTGGTGGGTCACTTCTTAGTTCTTTGGTGGATCCTGCAGCACTTTCTGAGAATCTGCTCCCATCTTGCTCTTCTGGCTGAGGTTTGTCTCATCATAGATGCTCCTTAGCATATGACGGGGTCATGTCCCCATGTCCCCGTCATCCCACTCTAAGTCAAAAATCACACATTTGGAAAATGCATGAAGCTGAGTGCGCTGGCGGCGGCGGCGGCGGCGGCAGCAGGGCTGTTTGTTCTGCTCTCTGCAGCCCAGGAGCCTAAGCAGTGGTGGCGGCTGCTGCAGCGGCGGCAGCCGCTGGCGGTGCCTGCGGGCGAGCTGGGCCTGTGAGTGCGACGGAGCGGCGGGCGCGGCGGGCGCGGCGGGCGGGCCCCCGCGCCTCGCAGGCAGTCCCGGAGAGGGGGCGGCGGCAGCGGGCGGCCGGCGGGGGCGGCGTGTGGCCCAGCGTCTCAGAGTGCCTGGTGAAGAATGTGATGGGATCACTAGCATGTCTGCGGAGAGTGGCCCTGGGACAAGATTGAGAAATCTGCCAGTAATGGGGGATGGACTAGAAACCTCCCAAATGTCTACAACACAGGCCCAGGCCCAACCCCAGCCAGCACCAACCCCCCACCCCCGGAGACCTCCAATCCCAACAAGCCCAAGAGGCAGACCAACCAACTGCAATATCTGCTCAGAGTGGTGCTCAAGACACTATGGAAACACCAGTTTGCATGGCCTTTCCAACAGCCTGTGGATGCGGTCAAGCTAAACCTCCCTGATTACTATAAGATCATTAAAACACCTATGGATATGGGAACAATAAAGAAACGCTTGGAAAACAACTATTACTGGAATGCTCAGGAATGTATCCAGGACTTCAACACTATGTTTACAAATTGTTACATCTACAACAAGAACGACTCTGGAGGGAGACACTATACAGAACTCAGCTTTTGACCTCTGCTGGTATAGTGGGTAAAATTGCCCAGAAGAGATGGGTAGCCTGGAGATGACATCGTCTTAATGGCAGAAGCTCTGGAGAAGCTCTTCTTGCAAAAAATCAATGAACTGCCCACAGAAGAAACTGAGATCATGATAGTCCAGGCAAAAGGAAGAGGACGTGGGAGAAAAGAAGCAGGGACAGCAAAACCCGGCATCTCCACGGTACCAAACACAACTCAAGCATCAACTCCTCCGCAGACCCAGACCCCTCAGCAGAACCCTCCACCTGTGCAGGCCACACCTCACCCCTTCCCTGCTGTCACCCCAGACCCCATCGGTCAGACCCCTGTTATGACAGTGGTGCCTCCCCAGCCACTGCAGACACCCCCACCAGTGCCACCTCAGCCACCACCCCCACCTGCTCCAGCCCCACAGCCCGTGCAGAGCCATCCACCCATCATCGCGGCCACCCCACAGCCTGTGAAGACAAAGAAGGGGGTGAAGAGGAAAGCAGATACCACCACTCCCACCACCATTGACCCCATTCATGAGCCACCCTCACTGGCCCCAGAGCCCAAGACCACCAAGCTGGGCCCCCGGCGGGAGAGCAGCCGGCCTGTGAAGCCCCCAAAGAAGGATGTGCCAGACTCACAGCAGCACCCATTGCCAGAAAAGAGTAGCAAGGTCTCAGAGCAGCTCAAGTGCTGCAGTGGCATCCTCAAGGAGATGTTCGCCAAGAAGCATGCTGCCTACGCCTGGCCTTTCTACAAGCCTGTGGATGTGGAGGCACTGGGCCTGCACGACTACTGTGACATCATCAAGCACCCCATGGACATGAGTACAATCAAGGATGTTTTTGAAATGCGCTTTGCCAAGATGCCAGACGAGCCTGAGGAGCCAGTGGTGGCTGTGTCCTCCCCAGCAGTGCCACCCCCCACCAAGGTGGTGGCCCCACCCTCATCCAGTGACAGCAGCAGTGATAGCTCCTCGGACAGTGACAGTTCCACTGATGACTCTGAGGAAGAGCGAGCCCAGCGGCTGGCTGAGCTCCAAGAGCAGCTCAAAGCCGTGCGCGAACAACTTGCAGCCCTCTCGCAGCCCCAGCAGAACAAACCAAAGAAAAAGGAGAAAGACAAGAAGGAAAAGAAAAAGGAAAAGCACAAAAAGAAAGAGGAAGTAGAGGAGAACAAGAAAAGCAAAGCCAAGGAACTTTCTCCCAAAAAGACAAAGAAAAACAACAGCAGCAGCAACAGTGCAAGCAAGAAGGAGCCAGCACCCATGAAGAGCAAGCCCCCTCCCACATATGAGTCTGAAGAAGAGGACAAATGCAAGCCCATGTCATATGAGGAGAAGCGACAGCTCAGCCTGGACATCAACAAGCTCCCAGGTGAGAAGCTGGGCCACGTGGTGCACATCATTCAGTCACGGGAGCCTTCACTCAAGAACTCCAACCCTGATGAGATCGAGATTGACTTTGAGACTCTGAAGCCGTCCACGTTGCGCGAGTTGGAGCGCTACGTCACCTCCTGTTTGCGGAAGAAAAGGAAACCTCAAGCTGAGAAAGTCGATGTGATTGCTGGCTCCTCCAAGATGAAGGGCTTCTCGTCCTCTGAGTCAGAGAACACCAGCGAGTCCAGCTCCTCTGACAGTGAAGACTCCGAAACAGGGGTAGTTCTGCTGACTTGGTCCAGGACATGGATTGCCAAAAGAAACTGAAGAGTGATGCTGAATCAGTCTGGAAGCGAGTGGTCCTGCCTAATCATTGGACACGGACTCTTAATAAAACGGTCTTCAGTTCCAGATTCCTTCCCAGCAAGCTATAGCTTAAGTCCATTTTCTTCTGTGAAAGGGACAGGACTCCATCAAGTTATGGAATTCCTCAGAGCCCTGGGCCTGTCCCCTGGGGTGGATTAGTCATGTCCAGCAGCACACGCCTAATCCCGCCTTTGGAAAGGCTGCCTGCCTGGCCGGCCGCCCGAGCCTCCCTGTGCAAAGACTGCCTGGCTATCCTGCCCAGCCTCCCTGGTCATCTGGGGTCTCTGGGTGGGTAGCATCTCCTGGAGGGTGATGACAATCCCCCCACATATGTGTACATGTGGTGCTGCTCCGTGTGCAAAGCCTGATCACAGTATATTTTCTTTCTTCATTCCCTCTTTTTCTGAGACTCCAGACCCTAAGTGCTTCCCTCTCAGGCCTTCAAGTGACTTTAGCCTAGGAAAGATTTCATTCAGCATAAGGAAGAATACTCTGACCTCTCCAACTTTCCCATATAAGGAGTGGGGGCTTTAGAGTCAAAGCCAGCTGGGCCCTGGAAGACTCAATGGGGCCATCCTGGTTGACTTAATTAGGGGGCTATCACCAGCCACAGCTGACTCAAGCCTCCTGAAGTCTACCTTCCATCCCCGTTGTTTCTATTTCTAGAAGTTTATGTTGCCTGGTGTGCATTTTCACAACTTCTTTGGCCTCTTCTTCTCAAGAGGAAAACACCTTCAGAACTTCTGGTGAGGGTCATTCAGGCCCATCAACCACAGCCCCTCGTGGGCTGCCTGCTGCCCATCTTAAGGGGCATTACCAGTCTTCAGTCCCCTAGAATGATGACAGGCACTGGGGCTGGGGTAATCAAGAGTACCCACATCATCCAAGCCCTTCCAGGGGCACCAAATAGACTTTTTTGCTCTAAAAATAAATATCAACCCTTTTTTGGTCATGAATCCAGCATCTCAGCAAGACACTGCCTAAAATGTAATGTTCCTTAAGAAACTGCATCTACATTCTAGAGGGCTCTTTTTTCCCTTCTTTTTTTGAAGTGTAGTTTATGTGTACTTAGATATCTGCCATCTCCTAAAACCTTGGAGTCTGCCTTCTGGAGCTGGAAACAGGTTGAGGAGGTGCCATTTATTATTGTCAGGCTATGGGTGCCTGCCTGGAGAAATCTGGCAGCCCTCCTCAGCTCCTCATGTCCTTGTGCTGCTTACTGCCCCAGACCTGCTATGGCTACAGGGTCTAGCCCCAGCCTCCCCCAAATTTCCCAGGCCCCTACAGTGATGCTTCTGAGTTCCTAAGCCACTCCCAATCTTTTCCAGGCATCCGGCTTCCAGTCAGCTCCATTTGCCAAACAGACTATTTTGAGCTGCCCTTTGGCCTGCGCCTTATGTGTTCCAAGTGAACTTGGCTTGGCTGGGATGGTGCGATTTGTGCCCAGAGATTCCCACAGGACACTTGGGAAGCTGCTGGCATTATCTTTCTGGGAAGATTCTGCTGTCTTGGACCAAATGGCAGCCTCGATTCCCACAGTATCTCAGCCACATGCCACCCCTTCTCTTCCCCATACAAAGTATACCCAGGCTGTAGTTACAGGCTAGCTCTCCTGCAGGGTCCTCACACCTTTGCTGTCCAGGGATCCCATCTTTCTTGCCTGTGGGGCTTCCATCTGCCAGAGCATATCCAGAGCCCATTGAGCTTGAGAGCTCTTTAGACTTAAACTGTCACCTGTGCTGGGTGCCTGGAGAACACAGCAGACAGGACAGTATCCACCCACTCTTCCTTGTTGGCAGCTTCCTGATCTAGTCAATAGAAGAGTTCAGCCAAGGGCTTGCTGGGGTCCTGTGGCAGAACTAGCAAGGGCTCCTCTCCTCTACCCGCCCTGCCCTGCCCTTAACCCTCCTTTCTGTCTCCTTGGCTAAAGTGGGTCTGGGTGGGGGGTGGGGTGGGAGAAATCAGTGTTTTAATCAGATTTTACAAAACATTTTATTCCTTTGTACAATTACTATCCTATGTAAAGATGAAATTTGTGTTGAGTTGAAGATTGTCATGGAATAAAGATCACACAGTACTTGAGGCCAAAAAAAAAAAAAAAAAAGAAAAGAAAATGCATGAAGCTCCAGCAGCAGAGGCACTGCAGGGATTCGCTCGCCTCACCTCGTGATCCCTGGCCAATCTGGAAGTTGCACAGGGTGGTACCATCCAAACCCATCCAGGGAAAAAAACACAATTCAAAGTCCTGGGTACAGTTTCTACCCAAAACACTTGGCTCTCACACCATCATAAAGGAAAAAGATCTAAGTTGGACCCTTGAAATTCAGGACTGTCTGTTTATTTGCTCACAAGGTTCCCCTCCTAGACCCATTCATTCCTTCATCCATCCATCCATCCATTCATTCAACAAACAGACCAGGAACCCCAGGCTGGGTCAGGATTTGGCATAAAGATTCGGGAGATGAGTCTCTCTTCACAAACAGGGTGCTAGACAAACCATTGGTGCACAGTATATGTTTGTTGCAAGAACTCAAGGTCTCAATGTCATAAGTCCTGGTCCCGAACAGGTGTAGACAGTGTGTGTGTGTGTGTGTGTGTGTGTGTGTGTGTGTGTGTGTGTGCAGGATATTGCATACACGCAAGCTGAAAGTCTCCCATGTGCCAAGAGGGGAGATGCTCAGGGCAGCCAATGTCACAGGCAGACTACTGCCTCTGAGGCCAGGACAGCTGTGACAGCCTGGGACAGTGACTGGAATATAACAGGTGTTCAATAAATAGACTTTGGTGATGTCCCATGAATGCATTCTTAAATCCAGAGTGCAGGAGCTGGCACACAGCTAGGACTAAAGAGCTGCTCAACTAAACATGGGGACAAGAGAGCCCCACTGAGTCCTGCAATGGGCAAAGCCTTACCAGGCAGGTGGGGTCAGTGAGACACAGCAGGGTGGCATTGCCCATGAGGGTCCTGGGCGGTAGGGGATCTGCCTGGGGCATGTTCCATGAAGTTCTGGCTCTTGAGCATGAATAGGAGTCTGACAACTGGTTCACATGGGGAAGGATCCAGCGCGAGGAATGTGCCATCCACGAAGGCAGAATTAATGGGCCCTGATATCCAGGCAGTCAGAGGGTGAAGGGCCAGTGGGGAGAGGGGGACCCATGCCCAAGACCGCAGAGCTTTACATGGCAGGTGAGGAATTAAGATTTGCCCCAGAGGCTCTGGGGAGCCCGAGATGCCACATACAGGGGGAGGACCCTGTCCTATGGGAGCCCACAGCAATATCTTCCTGACCTTCGGAGATGGTTAGGGCAGGACCCGCCAGTAGGTCAGGAAGGAGACGGCAAGGGCCGATCCCAGCTGGGGATCCTGGGCACCAGGGAAACCCTGCGTGGCTGTGCAACCTCACTCAGGATGACCAGGTGGAACTTCGGCCTAAGGACTCTGCTAACCCTGCACGCCTCACACTGACCAGAGTCTGATATCTGGAATCCTTAATTAAACCTATAATCTAATATTCAAAACATGATTTGGGGAAAACAAAGGCTGTCTCAGGCTAAAGAGAAGCTTGGGTCATGGTTGTAATGCAGCCTAGGTTTGATTCTGTGGACAGTCAGAAACAGGTGACTCGGGGGAGGGAACGGGCATAGCAATGACTTCTAGGTCCTGTTTGGCGAGTGTATCCAAGGGGCCATGTGCTAAGTGCCCATCAAGTCTTGATGAGCTTGGCAGCTGGGCATCGTTCTCACTTCTAGGGGGTGAATCAAGGCTCGGAGAGGCCAAGCAATGTTCTGTATCCATAGCAGGCGTACAGCGGGGCCTGGTGGAGCCAGATCCTTGTGTTTGAAAACTTTCCTGCTTCTCAGTCTCAGAATCCTCTGATCCCATGGCTTGCTCCCTTCCCTCTGGTCACACATCCATCAGGAACAGGCAAACACCTTCCAAGAGTTATCCCAGCAGGTCTCTGGCTGCAGCCCCTCTGGACTTACACCTGGATGGTAATCTCTGGACAGTGGGATGACCCTGGGCAGCCCTGGTGGCCTCCTGGAAAAGGCTTGAACCTGGTGAATCGGTGACTTTCTTTGCCAGCCAATGGCAATGGTGCATCTCATGGAACCCAGAGAGCACCTGACAGGGAGGAGAGAGAGTGTTCCTGGGAAGGTAGGCAGGCAGGAGACCATCAACTCATCCATCCACACATCCATCCTTCTGTCCATCCCTTCTGGAGTGAGGAACAGAACAGAGATGCTGAGCTCATCCCACCCAGGGCCAGAAAAGATCGGCTGATAGCCAGCCAAGCCCTGGATATGCCAGTGATCCCAACCAAGTCTTCTGGCCTCACCTCACCCAGGCTTCCTATCACCCTCTCCTGACCCACACCCCTACCCTGCACCCTGCCTGACTTCTTTCCATATTGCTCTACCTTCCCAGGGATAGTAGGCCCTTTAATTTCCCTTGTGACTCTCTTCAGTCGCTGCACAACTGTCCCATCTCTTACTCCATAGTTTTTTGTTGAAGGCCATCTGGCTGGGAGGAGCATTCTTGTGCACATGTGTTTGTTTCTTAGGACAAAAGATTTTCCGCTGATGGAATTGTTGAAATGAAGACCTCAGCCTCCTTCTACCCTGGTAACTGACCATTCATAATAGGGGAGCCCAGGGGAAGTGGGTGTTTTGTGTGGACATGAATGAATCTTTGACTTGCTCTCTGGGTAGGAAGATGTGTGGCTGGATCCCAGTGGCAGATCATAGTGGCAGATCAGAATAATGATCCCGCACCTTCACTTCCCCCTGCAACCCTTTACCATGCGACCTTGAAGTGCCCTCTCACAGGACAAGCATGACTTGCTTTCTTACAAGGGCTTGCGGCATGTTTCTGAGCTAACTGGGCTCTCTGCTGCCCTCTGCCATCAGCAGTGCACACACAGGCTGGCTTCCGGGGTGAGAAGCTGCAGCCAGCCAAGATCAGCCAGTCCTAGAGATGGCAGCAATCACAACCAGAAGTCACGGAGCCAACACAGCCTGAACACAGTGTGACACTCAGGTGGGTGATCCTTACCCGGCAGTATTTGATTGAAGGATAACTGAAAGGTATGCACAGCAGTGAGACCCATTTGCTTAGGGTATCCACCCCAGGCAGGGATGACATCCACTCAGGGCAGCACTGTATAGGTTCTAAGAGAACTCAACTGGAGAGGACGTTCATGAACATTTTACCTCTGCTCCTCTGTTGGAAGACTTGCCCCTGGTGCTTGGAGGAGACACAACACAGAGAAAGAGTGGAGAGTGGAGGTCAGAGGCTCTTGAAGGGACACAAAGTGACGATGACTTCAGGTCCATGACCACCAGATTGTGTTCTAAACTCCCTGCCATCCAGCTAACCATGCACGGTGAGGGATTTCTGATCAGAGAGAACAGGGTGTGTCAACTACCAAGGCAAGTGTTGACCTCAAAATAAGGCCATGTGGATTTCACCACATTGGTAACTGGCATGAAGGACATGGTGGAGAAAGTCACACCATGGTGTGGTGAAGTAACTGGATTCTGATGCTAGAAATTCTCACTGTGAATCCTACGTCCACTTCTAATTTTAGTGTGACCTCTGGCTAATATGATCACCTCCCTGACCCTCTATCTCCTTTTCTGTACAGCTAGGATAAGAGTATCCACCTCAGGGGTGCTGCACTTCAGATGGGGCTTCCCTCCCTGGAATGTTAGCCTCACTCCTCTTCCCTGGATGTGCTCCCCATCTGTGCTCCCCATCTGTGCTCCCTGGCTGAGCTCACTTGGAAACTTCTCTGTTGGATGTCTGAACACCCCCCCCCCCTTGATTGGCCCATGCTGGCCAGCTGGTGAGACTCACAGGGACCAGCTGGGGAAGTCAATATTGGGGGTTTCAACTTTTTCATTAATCAGCAACCATGACCCCTACTCAGCAGCCCCTCAAGTGTCAAGCTGATATTGTCACTCTTGTGTTACAGAGAATGTGCGCTTCAGAAGGCCACAGGGGGACCCAGATCTGACTGCTCCTAAGACAGGTTTTGTCACCACTTACACCAATGCAGTGTAGGCCAAGTCAAGGAGGGCCCTGCCGTTCGACTAAGAGGGAAAATACCTGATGGGCCAGTCTCACACCCTCGATCCTGGAACTCAGGCTGAGATGCTCTGATTGGTCTCATTTTCCCTCCCTCCAGGCCCCTTTGTGTCTTCTCTCAAAGCCCTTGGCCTTCCCATTGCCTCCAGGAGTAGTGAGAATAGGCCGGGCTTGCTGCAGTAAGAAAGCAGCCCGCTCAGCTCTCAGCAACGGAGACAGATGTTTTCTTCTTGCTTAGGTTACAAGTTCCTGTGGGCACTGAGGTTCAGCAAGGCGTGGTTCATACTCAGACGCAGGACAGCTGTGGGATTTGCAGGGCTCAGTGCAAAATGGAAACTCTTGTTTAAAAATCACTAAGCATTTTTTTTCAGGGTGTACCAGGGATTAAACTCAGGGGTGCTCGACCACTGATCCACATCCCAGCCCTATTTTATATTTTATTTAGAGACAGGGTCTTGCTGAGTTGCTTAGGGCCTCACTTTTGCTGAGACTGGCTTTGAAATCTCAATCTTCCTGCCTCAGCCTCCTGAGCCAGGGGGATGACAGGCATGTGCCACCGCCCCTGGCTAAAATTCACTCAGCATTTGAACCTGGTGATAGCAAAGCAGTCTTCTCAGTGTGGGACCATGTGTGACCACACAGGTCACCTTCCTGTGAGGCTGGAGGGGCTCAGGTGCACAGTCCAATGCAGGTATCCCTGCTGGGCTCTGCTGACATCCTAGCAGGGGACCTGGGAGTCTTGCAAGCCATACACACACCTGGAAGTGCTGGCCAGCCATTCCCTCCTGTTCCTGTGTACTTCCTGCTCTGGGTGGAAGGGCAGGGCAGGCAGGGCTACACCCAGCCAGGCCCCTCCTGCCCGCTGTGGCCTCCCCAGTTGGGCCCCTCACCTTCTGCTTTCCCACTTCTCCAGCCAGACAAGAAGGTATCCGTCAGGAGGACATCTTGCTGGAGCAGCGTGGGCCTCTGAACCATCAGGACTTTCATCCAGACCCAGAGTCACAGAGGACGAGGAGGCCACCTGCAACAGAGGCAGCCAGAGAGGTGCATCCACAAGCCAAGGAGCACCAGGCTCTTCTGGCCACTGCCCCTCACAGCCTGGGCCTCGGCCTCTACAGGGTGCTGGTGGCATTCAACCACCCTGACCTGCTTCCCACCTCTGGGTTTAACTCGCTCTTCCTTCTGCTTCAGCCCCTGGAGTGAGATGGGCTCCTTCTCATCCTTCATGTCCCCACTGCTCCCTCTGGCTCTCCATCATTCCTGATCTGGCTTCTCACCTCTTCCATCAAAGCACCCTTGTGATTTCCTTCCCAACACTTTTCATCATTAGTGATGATTTTCTTTGGCTATGTCTGTGTAGTCTGTCTTTCCTACTGGCATGTAAGCTATGGGATCCCATGATTCCCTACTTCCTGGTGCTCACACCCTCCCTTGAGTGTGGGCAGGTCCTGTGACTTACCTCTAACTGATAGAATATGGCACAAGGGATGGGTTGTCACTTTTGTGATGAAGTTGCACGAAGACCCCTTCTGGCTGAGACATCCCCTCCCTTGCTGACTTTGAAGAAGCAGGTGGTCATGTTGCGAGCTGTCCCATGGAGAGACCCACAGAGCAAGTCACTGATGCCAGCCTCCAGCCACCAGGTGGCAAGAAACAGAGGGTCTCATGGCCTCAGCCTTCAAGAAATAGCAGCCTGCCAATCAGAGAATTGGGAACAAGTCCTTCCCCAATGAATCCTGATGGTGGCTCAGGGGAGGTCCTGAGCAGAGCACCCCCCAGAGCAGTCTAGGACTCCTGGTCTCTGGACCTTGGGATGTGAGAAGCATCATGGTTTTAAGACTCTTGGTCTCTGGGTGATTTGCTACACAGCAGTAGCTGACCAGTGCAGGAGGGGCCCTGCCTTGTCATGCATGCTGTTCCCGTCAGAGAATATTTCTCTTGTATGAGATGCTCAGTGAACATAAGTTGGCAGATTTAAATGCACCATGTTCAGCCAGGCTCTGTAGCTTGTTAACATGTGTGTTTGTAGTGGAGAGATAAGTACATGGATAATAGATAGATAGACTGACTGATTAGGTATGTCATAGAACACACACATATTTTTGTTTATCTATCATCTGTCAATCCATCCATCCATCCATCATTCTTCTCTCTCCATCCATCCATATGTATTCAGTCTCTGCTCCAGATCTTGGGCTTCTGCTTCTGCAGATTCAATAAAAAATACTCAGGAAAAGAAGGTGAATCTGCATCAAACAAGTACCCACCTCTCTTCCTCATCCTATTCCCTAAATGATAGAGTCTAGAAATGGTTTCCATGGTGTGTACCTTGTGTCAGTTATGGTAGGTCATCTAGACATGGTTTCCTGAAGCTGGGAGGAGGCCACAGGTCACATGCAAATGCCCTACCACTTTACATCCAGGGCCTGCATATCTGTGGATCTGGGTATCTGAGGGGCCCCTGGAACCCAGGCTCCGGGGAGGCCAAGGGACCAGCTTCTAAGGTAGAGGATGAGACTTTCCAAGGTAGACTACAGATGGCCAGAGCCAGGAGCGATATTTCCTTCCTCCTTCCCTTCCAGGTCTTCAGCTCTCATTTTGTTCTGAATACTCAGCGGGGTGGGTTGAAGTGCCCTGTCACCAAGGGCTCTTGTGGCTGCAGCTTCCAGCTTTTGAAGGAAGGTGGTGCAAATGCCAGGCTTTTCATAGGCTCTCCTATTTTGTTGTTGTTGTTGTTGTTCTAAAAAAATATAAGATTGTTCAACTTAATATAATTAAAAGAGAGAGAGAGAGGGAGGGAGGCCAAGCAGGCCTCTCCTGACCACGTCTGGTGAGTCTTCTTTACTCTTAGGACAGTGCGAACAATTAGCCCACCTCCTCCTGCTGCAGACTCCTCTTGGAGACTAATAGCTATTTACTTAGTCCTGTTGCTGTGTTGTGTTTAATATTTATACATCATGGGAACTGTGCATATTAAATGTCAGCCTCTCATCCCAACAGCTCATGGCTCTACCAGCCAGAATCCCACAAACAGCCCCAGAAGCCCAGCCTGGCTACCTGACAGAGCCCAGGGTGTACCACTTGGTGGGTCCCGCCACCTCTGAGGGGTCCCACCCCTGTGAGCATCACGTGGTCGCCAGGGCCAGTGTGGGTGGACAGCAGGTGGGACTCACCTGGAGGGCCAGCTCAGGGGCTCAAGCAGAAAAAATGTGGCTGCTTTTGACTCTGTGCATGGTTCCACGCACAGTGGTTCATCTCTCCAGGTCATGTAACACCCGATACCAGGCAAACGCTGGATCACTTGCTGTCTCAGGTAGGGAATGGCAAGAGTGGGTCGCCCCTGTTCAGCTCAGATACAGTTCTTGTTTCCTGTGTGCTGTTGATGTGTAGTTTTTGAATCTCCTGATGCTGAACTAGGGGGTGCAGAGGGCAGACTCGTGTGTGTGTGTGTGTGTGTGTGTGTGTGTGTGTGCATGTGTGTGAGTGTGTGTGTGTGAGTGTATGAGTGTGTGTGTGTGTGCGTGTGTGTGTGAGAGTGTGCATGTGTGCATGAGTGTGTGTGTGTGTGTGTGTGTGTGTATGAGTGCACATGTGTGAGACACTCATAGTACAGAGGCCCTATCTGGGTATCAGATGTGCACTTGCACCGGGGACCAGGTCATGATGACAGCTTCTGCATTTTATAGGATGTCTTTCCCAGGGTTGTATCGTACATTTCCCATGACATCTGGGGTTCCTTCCAACTCAGTTTAGCCCATTCTGAACTCACAACTTCACAGTGAAGTTTGGGAGGTTGGTCACTGAAACAACCAACAGACCCACTGGGCAATGCTGGGAGTCCTTAGCCTTGCCCCTGGATCCTGGGGAGGAAATGAGCATAAGTGGGCCACAGGGTTACAGGAAGCCCAGAGCTGAACCCCACAGCCCAGGCCCCATAGCTCTGGAGGAGCTACACAAATGTGCACCTATGACCTCCCCTCCAAACAGGCAGAACAGGAAGGGAGGCCCCACCCCTCCTCCGAATCTCCCAGGGCCAGCTCTCTGTGGGACTTCAAGATAGGTCTTGTCACCAGGGCACTGGGGCAGAGTCCAGGATTTTCCCAGGGCTGTTTCTGCCCCATAACTTGCTGGTCCCCTTTCTACAAGATCCGAGGAGGCTCCAAGGGCCACCTGTTGGGGGGTCAGGATCTGCCACCAACTGCATCATGGAAATGCTCGAAGTTTTCATCACTTTTTAGATGATAGGAATGAGAACAGGGATGGACACGACCTGAAACAATTTCTCTGGGGAATCAAATCAGATGTGGAGCACTGAGTGCCTGGCGTGAGTGTAGTAAGGACTTAAGGGACGTGAGCTTGTCATTAGCATTGGCAGCAGCTGGTGGAGGAGTGGGATGCTCGGCCTCAGAGCAAAGCAAAACCAAAACCCCCAAAAAAAGCAAAAAAAAAAAACAGGAAACGGAAAACAAGACACCTTGAGATTTTTTTCTGAAGTTACTGGGGGAAGTTTCTTCCAGTCGGGTTTTACTTTTCCTCCATGGCTTCTGTGCTAAGTAACTACCAGGGCCAAGGCCAGGCCAACCCCAGAGCTGCCTTTCCAGGGAGGGGTCTGGGGGACCTGGGGCTTCAGATCCGCACAGAGCTGCCTCCCTGAACACCGGGACATTCAGCAAGGGCCCCTCCTATTCTCCACTCATTTTGTGGAGATCTCTCTGTTTGGTAAATTGAATATTAAAAATAAATGTACCCCATTAGAAATAAAATGTTTCCAACCAGTTCAAAATAAAATAAAATGTAATTACTAATGACATTTAAATGTTGTAGATACTTTACTTTTTAAAAATGCCCTTAATGTAAAATGAAGTATGGTTTTCATTTAGCCTGGGAGGCATTAAGGCCTGCTCCTGGCCAGGGCTTCCTCTGGCCTCAGAAGACAGCCTAGGCTTCCAGAACCATCCCTGGCTGGGTAGACTAGATGAAGTTCTGCTGAGGAAGAAGGGTGTGCTTTCCAGGGATCCCTGGATCTCTAGGGATCACAGGCTGTTCTTTGAGACCCTGCAACAGGTGATGGTTTGTGCCCACATCATGTGGACCGGTCCCTGCCCTGCTCTGCACCTTAGTCTCCAGCAAGGACACTCCCTGCCCCCTCCTGCTCCCTGTGCTGTTTCCTGTCCAGCTCATTTCAGCTTTGTTTTATGGTTACAGGATTCAGGTTTATTTAGTGAGTTATAAAGTTGTATAACATGTGCAAGAGCATATTTGTGGTTTCCTCTAAGATAAAGCTTCTGCAATTAGCTCCCGGAACAAAACGTGGCTGGACAGGGGTGGCAGGTCAGTTCCTGGTGGTTTTACTTGGGAGGATCAGGTGGTGCCTTGGGCTGCACTTCTGCAGCGACATCTGCAAGCAGACAATGGTGGCTATGGGATTTTGGGCTGGAGGGCTGAGGGTTCAGCCTCCCAGTGGCCTCTGTTGCTCAAGTCTTTGGGCCTTGCACAGGTGATAGGGGCTGATGTAGGGAGCCCTGCCCAGGTGTCCCCAGATCTTGGGGACCTGGCATTCACTGCAGTTGAATGACAAGATGGGGAGTCCCTTTTGCACTTGGTTCCCTTCAACAGATGGGCAGAGGTGACTTGCAGCATGGGGAGGGGTCCTTGACACTCAGGGGATCTCCAATCCTCTGTGATCAGCACACCGTGTGGCCCAGGGTACTTTGCACTTAACCTGCTGCATCTGGGTCCTAGGCTGTGGCCACTGCCACACACTTGGTGGCCAAAAGCAACAGAGATGTTCTTCCCCCATCCTGGAGGCCCTGGAGGCCCAGAGTCCCACTTCAGAGCATGGACGCCCACACCACCTGGAGACTCTGAGGAGGACTGTCCTGTGCCCCTTCCAGCTGCTGGTGGCCCCAGGTATTCCTTGGCTTGTGGTGACCCCACTTCAGCTGCTTCCCCATCTAACCCTGTGGTTCTTCCCTCTGCGTGTGCCTCTCTGTGTCCGAATTTCCCTGTGCTGGGAGGCCCAGGGCCACTGCATGGACCCACCAAGTCCTAGGGTGACACGGTCTTAACAGATTCCATCAGAACAGACCCCACTTCCCAATAAGGCTGCCCTCCTGGGCTCCCCCAAACTGCCTTTTGGGGGAGGAGGGATTCAGCCCCTGACATGTTCCAGTTGAGCACTGGGCACCCAGACCGGGCCCAAGAGCAGGAGAGGGGACTGAGGTGAGCTCTGCCCAGAACCTGGGTCCTCACTGCCTCTCACTCTCTCTGATTGGCCTCTAGGCATCGGGGCCAGGGGCAGGGCTCCCAGCACAAGGGGTCAGGCCCCTGGCAGGTGGCGCCCTCTGGGTACCACTTGAAGGTGCCTCTTGGCATCTTCCAAGGTCAAAGATCATGTGAATTAATCTTTATTTGGGTTGTAGAGTCATTTATTCAACATATACATACTTAGTGTCTCCCATCACCAACAAACCAAAGCTGCTTGGCTCAAGGACCTAATCTTGTAGGAGAGAGAGAGAGAGAAGGGAGAGAGAGGGAGGGAGAGGGAGAGAGAGAGAGGGAGAGGGAGAGGCAGAGGAACCAGGAGCCATGAAGCAACATAAAATTATGGCAGAATTGGAACCAGGGAGTATCGGGCTGTTGAGTGGGGTGTCAGGAAAGCCCTCCTTGAGGTGATGGCTGAGGGAGGCCTGGAGGAGGTCATTGGCTGCTTCAAAGGCCCCAAGGCTGCCACACCAGGGAGGCTGCCACACCAGGGAGGCTGCGGGCGGTGGGCTTGGAGGGAGCAGAGGAGTGGTGGGATGTCACGTACATTTAGCTTTTAGAAAAACCTGGTGAATCGCTCAAAAGATCGTGGAGTCTGGAGGCTGCTGAAGTCGCCCTGGTGACCCAGACATGGGTGGTTCGTTCAGGTGGCATGTGGCCTGGAACCTGAGTGGAAGACAGGAGTCCAGGGTGACGGCCAGGTTCTTCCAGAGCCAGGGGACTGTTGGCACTGTCCATCCTCGGCACTGGGACAGTGGTGCCAGGGGACAGGTGGGGGAGCAGGAAGGAATCTGGGTTTCCACTTTGATCGCGTCAGGTTTGGGTGTCATTTAGATGTCAATGTGGAGATGAGGACCAGGCAGGTGGCAGGAGAGGCGAGAATTCAAGGGGGTCTCAGGTTGCAGATGGATACTGGCCAGCAGCATCCACGTGTCCCTGAACATGGTGAGGACCGAGCAGTCATGGGGAGGGAGCGAGGGGAGAAAGGACAGGTCCATCAGGGTGGGGTTACTGTGAAGCAGCCCAGGCCTTCTGCACACTAGGGAATCTGTGATCGCCAAGGGAAGGGGCACAGTGGAGGGTGGTCTCATCTTCGTGTCCATTTTCACAGGATTAGCATCTGCCTCCCCTGAACATCCTTTCCTACTATGAGAAATGGAGCCCCTCATTTCGTTCTGGGGCGTCTGAGGCTGCTCACAGAGGACAGAGTGGACGCTAGCAGTCTGGTGTCTGCCCCAAAACTGTCCCCTCCCCTCACCCCACACTGCTGCAAGAAACCCATCTTCCTTTAAGACTGTGTCCTGTGAAACACTTTCCCCGCTTAGGGGCTCTGGACCACCATGGAGTCTCCTTGAGTTCACTTTGCAGATGAGAACCCTGAGGCTGGGAGACCTGGGTTTCCCTGGGCAAAGTCCCAGGGTGGGAGGTGGGGGGCTGGGATTCGAACCTGGGCGTTGTCAGTCCTCAAACTGGACATGACTCATGACGAACCTGGCCCTCTCCCACGCTGTTCCTTCAGTCAGCAACACTGTCCCCTCTCCCTCCTCCTGCATACCAGGTGTCAGCTGTGCCCCTCCCTGGGGACTCCTTCCCTGGCATCGTCTCTGCCAGGCTCCTTTCTGGAGTCTGGGAGCTCCCACTCCTTGAAAGGATCCTGGTGACTGTGTGGGTTTCTCTCCGACCCTTTGCACTCTCAATGCAGGAAGAGGGGGGCTCAGCTGATCTCCTCAGGTTGCACCCAACCCCAGCAAGTGTCTGGCGCAGGGCAGGTGCCCAAAACAGACACGTGTGCAAAGATGCATGAACAACACGTAACACATGGCAAACAGGTAAATATGTCTCATGGCAAAAGTCTATATTTATTTTTAAAGATGAAATGAAAGCATTCACGGTTGCTCAGGACCTGTTTCCATGGTCCTCTCAGGACGAAGCCATTGCTAAGGCGGGGCCAGCGCCTCCCTGTCCTTGGAGGGCAGGGCCTGGGCCTCTTAAATCCAGCTTTTAGAAAAGCGTCTGGGCTACAGAAAGATCTCTGTGAGGCTCATCCCCCCCCCTTCAGATTTTGTCCAGTTTCCACTCTGACTCTGCCTCTCCCTGACCCTGAGGCCACCACCCAACACAGCCCCCATGACAATCTCCCTCCCCATACACTGTTTCATTTCCCCTGAAGCATTCAGAGTAATCATGGAACCTGTGGCAATTCCACCTGCTCGGTCTCCTCCCATGTTGGATGTCAGTCATACATGGGCAGGGATTAATTTGTCTTTCTTTTTTATTTTTGAGTACCAGGGATTGAACTCAGGGGTGCTCACCTGCTGAGCCACATCCTAAGCCCTGTTTCATATTTTATTTAGAGACAGGGTCTCACTGAGTTGCTTAGGGCCTCACCATTGCTGAGGCTGTCTTTGAAGTCCTGATCCTCCTATCTCAGCCTCCAGAGCTGCTGGGATGACAGGCATGCAGCACCACACCCAGCTAATTTGCTTTTCTTCCATGTCTTCAGAACCCAGCCCCATGGCTGGGCCTGGGGCAGGTGTTTGGCAAACACAGAAATGAATACAGAAGGAGGAGGTTTGTGGACACCAACTACCCACCAGCAGCAGACCAAGCCCTTGACCCACCTTCCCCTTTTAGATCCTAACAGCCACCCTCGGGGTGGGTAAACTGAGGCTCAGAGGCATTAAGAGCCTGAGTTGAACTAGGATTTAAGTCAGGCCAGGATGTCCACCTTCCTCACACCCAGTGGCCTTCTCCAGGGTCCTGTCCAGAGAGCCCACCTGGGCCTGTCCTTGGTGGCCCACACACGGTTGAATGTGTTATCAACTGACCAAATGTCCACGAGACAGCCTCCTCCAAGGACACTGGGTTGTGGTATTTTCTCAAGAGCATTTAGAAGACACTGCTATCCCTTAAGGACACTTCTCAGGAAATACCTGTTTTCTTTCTTGTTCTTCTGTAAACAGATCCATTCTCTCATACTCTCCTGCAGTTTTTTTTTTTTTTTTTTTTTTTTTTTTTTAAAGCCCTTTTTATGGCTTTGGTGTGTTTGTGCTTTTGATCTCCCTGGCACCCTTAATCACAACTGCAAAATTCTCTATGAACAGAGGAAATTTGAACAGTCATTAAGCAGCAGTGAACGCAGAGTGTATTCATGGGTAAACAGTAAGTTGCAGGAGAGAATGTTTTTCTCTTGCAAAGTACATACGAAAAGTTGATCCAAATCAAGGTGCTGCCATAAATCTGTTAATTTTGTGAAATTACTGGGAGCTAGCAGGGGCAGAAGGGCTGGTGAGAGCAGGTCAAAGGTGGCCTGGACACTGCCCACCAGACTCAGAGGGAAGGCTGGGCACAGCGGAGGGACACACAGTCCCGCTCTCACCCAGTGCCTGGCACTCTTCCCTGGGCTTCCTCCAGTCTTGGAGCCAGGGTCTGGCCGGCTCTCCAGGTAGCCTGGGCCACGTCTGGATTCTGAGCAGACCTGGATCCTGGGCTGAAGGACAGGAGGCTCAGGATGAAGTTTCAAGTGCACCCCAGGTTCTTCCCCTTCCTGTTGGACTGCGATGCTCCTGGAGCCACTGGCAGGGAAGCCTCCTCCTTCCTGGCCTCCCCACCTCCTCCAAGCCTGGCCACAGTCTGGCTCTGGTCTGTTTCCTTTGGCTCAGGCCACAGATGGCTCTCTCTCTTCTGGGACTGGATTGTGTCCAGGGCTGGTGGAGGGGTGGCCTTGGGCCCCTGTGAGTGTACCTGTGTGCACACGAGTGTGCCCCCCACCAGGGCACCTGGATGCAGACAGTTGTGGGTGTAGGAGGACCACTGGTGTCACTCAAGGCTTATGGCCACAAAGAGCACTTTTGCCTTCCCACTGGGAACAAGACCCAGCCACGTGGAGGCAGGTTAGGCCCTCTACATCTCTGTGCCTCTGCCCTTCCCTATCCCTCTGTCCCTCCCCATCCCCATCCCTCCCTGTCCCCGTCCCTCCCGGCTGGCTTTGGCCTGCCTCTGTTTCTCCCCTGATTCCTTTCCTGGCTCTCGGCTTCAGATCACCTGCTCACGGCTCCACTCTTCTTTCTGTTTCTCACTCATATTTCCGTACCTCCCCCTCCCTCCTATTTCCAGATGCCCTGTCTCTCTCCCTCCTTCCTCCTGTCCTCTGTGACTCCCTGGCACACACGTGTGCACACACACACAGACACACACACACCCTCATCCTGTGGAGTCTGGGATTGTCGGTGAGCAGGAAGTCAAGGAGGAGCACAGACATCTTTCTTTAGTCTCAGTCACAGATTCTGTGGGGCTCAGGATGACAAGGACGCAGGCTGCCCTGTCCCCTTCTAGTCAGGCTGCCTGTCCTCCGTCCAGGGCCTCCTCCTCCCTTGCCTCCTGGGACCACCCTCTGCCAAGCAGGTGGCTGCTCATTGTCCACCCCTGGTGCCACTGGAGGCCAGGCCACTGTGGTTAACCATTGATTATGGAGGTGGCTATTTTCGATGTGTTCCACATGGTTATTCAGCAAAGCTCCATTTTGGCACTTGCTCTGGGCTTGAAGGAATCGCTTCCCCAGAGGTGACCCTCAGTGGGAGATTGCATGTCACTGTGTGAGGAAAGGCCACTGCAGGCATGATGGGTAGGCTGTCTGCCTCCCCTGACCTTAATCGCTTTCCCGTGGAGGCGGCAGCAGGGACAGATGGAGTTGACACAAAGTGCTTATAATTTCCACTGGAAAGTGGCAGAATGTTAATGGGGTGCTGGACCCTGACTGGGCAGCCCCAGGTGTGGCCTTCAGGGCTGAAGCTCCTGTTGGGGGTGGCTTCGTGACAGGAACAGTGAGGCTGACTGGTGAGGGCCAGCACAGGAGGAAAGGGGACAGAGCCAGGCCAGGGAGGAATGGATCCCCTTGCACATGCCAGCTGTCTCAGGGACCCACTGGGCTCTTTCACCAACCCCCTCCCATCCAGCTGCCAATGGTCCCATCCCCAATGCCTGGTCGCTGGTGAGAGGGCAGACATGATGCAGCCAGGTCACAAACCCAACCCTGAGTGCACAGCCCAGCCCTGCACCCCCTGTGACTTGACCCCAATGTAGCACCTGGGACCCTGCCTGTGAGGCAGTAGCATCAGCTCACAGGCCCCCATGGAACATTCTGTGAGCCAAGACTAGAAAACCTGGAATAGGCCATGCATAGCAAGCGCTGCGCAGGCATTGTTATCATTGCCACAAAGGCCATCTTTATTTTATTGTATTTTTGTACCATGGACTGAACTCAGGGGCACTTGACCATGGAGCCATCTCTCCAGCCCTATTTTGCATTTTATTTAGACACAGGGTCTTCCTGAGTGGCTCAGGGCCTCACTGTTGCTGGTCCTGGCTTTGACCTCACCATCCTCCTGCCTCGGCCTCCCAAGTCGCGTGTGCTGCTGCATCCGACCTGTCAATATTCTGTTTTAAGGAGGAAAGACTCAGGGCGGGGCTGGGCTCAATGGCAGAGCACCTGCCTAGCATACCTGAGGCCCTGGGCTCATCCCCAGCACAGAAAAAAACCAAGATGTACCATAAAAACACATAAGACTCTGCTTTCCATCGGAGAAGTAAAAATGTTGCAGCGCCAATGTCCTGGCATGCCTGTTGCCTGCTCAGAGTTCTGGCCAGCTGGAACCCAGTGGGGACAGAGCCTTTTGTTCGCCCACCTCTTTCCTCTTTTCCTCTGCCCCTCAGCTCTCCTCTGTCTCTGGACAACATGGCAGCCTGGTGGTCCTTTCCACAGACCACTGGAGGCACAACCAGGTGGTGAAGCCGGGGCACAGACATGACAGTGTCCAGTTGTCCTGTCTACTGGGCAGGTCAACCTCCATCTCCAGGCCTCAGTTCCCTTCTGAAAACATGCCAGATGGGTGCCTGGGAGCCAGGTCCTCCTGGCCCCAGAGGCTGCCTCTCCCCTGAGAGAGTGGGGAGGCTGTGAGCCATTCACATAACCCACTGTAACAAAAGGTTTCCGCCTGCAGAGTCAGCCTCACAGGGTTGGCAAGGCAGAGCTGAGGAGAGGACGCTCTCGGGGCATGGCAGGGGCAGGGGCTCCCTGGCCTCATCCTTCCTGGAAAGGCTGGTTGTATTCAGCGCCTGGACGCTTCTGGCTGGTCTGTGCTGGACGTGAATTTAAGAATGGCTGCAGGGTCACCTGTGTTGGCCTGAGGTCAGGGCTCTGAAGTGTCTGTGTCCTGTGGGATGCAGCAGAGAGGACTCTCAGGGAAGCACAGCTGGTGGATGTGACCTTCTCCACAGTCTGCTTTTCTCTGGGGACATGCTCCACCTCGCACCTCCTTCTGCTGGAGTGCGGCTGAGCTTGGGCTGCACCTTCTGTGGTCCAGACTCTGTACCCAGTGATGCCACCTGCAGGTGGCTTCCAGCTGACCAGGGGAACGTCATGTCTATGTCTCATCAATGTCACACATCAGAACTGGCCATCTTGTCCTGCCATCCCCTTCAAGACGTGGGAGTGTAAGTAGCATGGAACTCTTGGTCCCCTTCTGAGACTCCCTCCAACCCCAGGAATAGAAGCCCCCAAACTTCCCCTATGGTTCTCCCTCTGCCCTAGTGACCTGGTTCTGGTTCTCTCAGGAGCAGATTTGGACACAGGGACTCAGGGGCAAGAAGTATTTGGGGAGAGGGTCCCAGGAAGCCCCAAGAGAGGAGTGGGAGAGGCAGGCCAGTGAGTGGGGGGCATGCTATAGAGCCAGTGGTCACCGTGGGTGATGGGGCCTTATCCTGCAGACATGTCTAGACAACTCTGTAGAGAGACTCCTCATCTGTTCCACCAAGAAGGGAGGGGGCTGGGGTATCCATACTCCATTTCTTGAGGGTCCTTGATGAGGAGCTACATTGGTTTGGGGCGGGTGAATTCCCTGGTGCTTCCTGTCTTCCCTGTGGAACTCTGGAACTGCCTCTAAGACACAGGACACCTGAGCTGGGCACCCAAGTCAATAACCATCCAAGGGATGCTTGCCTCTTCCAAGAGAGTCGCTGGGCACACCTCCCTCCATCCATCTACCTCTTTGCTCATGGAACTTTCTAGGCTGTATTCAATGCCACCACCCCATGTTTTTATGCATTTCCCCCCACGATGTCATGCTTCACACAGCCATATCTGACTGTGTGTTTGCCTGCCCCATCCCGTGTTCCAGCTGTGAGCTCTGTCAGACAAAGCCAAGTCTGATCTGACTCCATGTTCCCAGAATAAATGCTCAACATCAACAATACAGCTCCATCTCCACAGAGGCCCATGGGAGACACCTAACTATGTAACTCTGAGCTGCAAGTGAGACCCCCAAAGCTTTGCAGGTAGCAGACACCATGGGATGCCAGTTTTCCTGGGACTCACCTCAGTGCTAACCCCACCCAGCCCAATTTCAGGAAGAGTAAAGGGGAGACAGCGAGCCACACCCCTGTGAAGACAGAGGACTTAGCTCACTGTGAATGGGAACAGATGGATCTGAGGTCATCCTTGGCAAGATGTGGTGGGAAACCAAGAGCTCCTTGGTGTATCTTGACAGTTGAACCCCAGCATGACTCTGGCTCAGTTTCCATCCTGCCATCACCTGTGATCATTGTGACAAGTTCCCCATCATCTTCTGGGCCCTGATTCTCACAGGTGGCCACTGGTCTGTGTATGTGAAATAGGACGGGAGGCCCACGCCCAGGAGTGCCAGAGTGAGCATCTTGGGGTACAGCACCTTGGTTACCATGCCCAGGATGTGGGCAGTGACCACTTCCTGTGGAGACAGGAAGTGGAGAGGAGGGTACAGGGGAGCCATTTTTATTTTTTCCCAGAGCAGGGAGGCTGTGGTTTCATGTCAGATCTTACTGCTCCTCATTCTGAAATGTTAAGAAGGGAGAACGTGTTGCTCTCTGCTGGCTCTTGCTAAAAACTCACCTCCCAGTATTGGAAGAAATTTCAGGGCAAGGAATAAAGAAGATGGAACCACACAGAGGCAAGAACTCTAAGGGGTCTAAGGAACTTCCAGGTCCTTCTGAGGAGGGTGTTTCTTAATAATGCAGCCACGCTTCTCAGTGAAGCTCCCTGCTAACTGCTGTCATGAAGTGGTGACATGCTTACCTCACTTTAGACCAATTCGACATATGGATGCCCAAGTGATTTCTCCCATGAAAGAGACCCCAGCAGTAATCACTGAATAATGGCAGTTCTGAGTGTGAGGAGCACTCTGGGTCTAAATTGGGTTTTTTTCTAAGTCACTTTTTCATAAGGATGTTTGTGACTCATACCGCAAATAATGCTTATGTGCCAGACACCATTCCAAGTATCTCTCCAGTTCTCATTTGTAACAGACCAGGGGGAGCTTCTGTGTTTATCCTCATTTTACAGATCAGGACACTGAGGCATGAAGAAATAAGGTAACACACTCAAGCCAGCCACCAATGAGTTGAGGTCTGGGTCCCTTGTCTTGCTTGATATTTTTTTCCACTTCTACAATGGAAAGGAAATTGGCTGGTTCCTGGATCTGGTCATGCTGGAGAGATCTGTGCTGCCCCTTGTCATGGGTGGGTGTCCAAGAAACATGGTCTTCTCTGTCCCCTTTTCCCTTCTTGCCTGTCCTACTCACCTTTAGAATCTGTGGAATGGAAATTGTGTTAGTCAACTTCCAATGACTATAACAAAATGCCTGAGATGATTCAGAAAAAAAGTTTTATTTGAGCTTATAGCTGGGACATTCCAATCCATGATTGATTAGCTTCATAACTATGGGCCTGTGGTGAGACAGTGCATCTGTTCGGAGCTCATGGCAGAGAAAACCATTCCCCTCCTAATCAGGAGATGAAGAGGAAGAGACCAGGGTCCCTGTGCCAGGCACAGTGCTTGGGATGGGGTAGGGCACTCTGTGTCCTGAACTCAGGAGCAGCAGGGGGCTGAATGGCCCGGGTGGCACAATTGGCTGAGGGAATGAACACAGATTCCCTTCCTTCTGTGTCCATAAGCTTTTTGTAGCTGTGAAAAAAATACCTGACAAGAGCAAGTTAGAGGAAGATTTACGTGGGCTCACAGTTTCCGAGGTTCAGTCCACAGTTGGCCGATGCCATTGCTCTGGGCCTGAGGTGAGGTGGAATGTCATGGGGGAGGTTGTTGAGGAGGGAGGCTGTCAGCCTGTGGCAGCCAGGAGAGGGGTGGAGAGAACACAATCCCGTATATGCAAGGTACACCCCCACTGACCTACTTCCTCTAGCGAGTTCCTGCCTCCCATAGTCTATCCAGCTGTCCTTGGTTCACTTCACTGATGAGGTCAGGGTCTTCGTGATCTGAACCTTGCTGCACTGGGGACCATGCTTCCCTCATGTGAGATCTGGGGTGACATTCCAGACCCAAACCATCATATTTAGGAAGGTCCAGTTCAGGGGTCCAAAATTTGTGGGAGCTTCACATTGTCTTGAAGATCTTGCTGCCACAGAGTACTGGGCCCACCCCAGGAGGATCTCAATCTGCAGATCATGGGGGAGCCCAGGAATATGCCCTTCTGCAAGGCCCCAGGTGCTGGTCTCTGAATCAAACCATGAGATCCACCAGTCTTAGCAGCGAGCTTGCTGGTTCTCCATCTCAACTGCACATTGAAATCATCTGCAGGAATTTAAGGCAACTCTGGTCTCAGGCTCCTTCCTCAGAGATGCTGATGTAATTGATCTGGGCCCTGGCTTGGCATCATTCAGGTTTTTAAAAGCTTCCAACATGTGTGGAATGCACTCTCCACACAGCTAGAGAAACCCTGTCTGGGCATTCGTTTTTTGTCTCCTGACCTTGACTTTCTCTGTGGCTTTATGGGTTGGAGAGCACATATGTCCCTTAGGTCACCTGGGTTCCCATGTCCCCACCTCCCGAACTCCCCAAAGTCAGCTCTCCTGGGTGCTGTGGTACTTCTCCTCTGGCTGCTTCCTGGATATTTCATGTTTGTTCCCTGCCACAGGGAGCCCCCTGCCCCCACCCTGTGTGCTATTAAGAGCAGATGCTAAACTGTTTTCAACAGGCCTTGAAGCTAATGCTCTGCAGAATGGACTCAGAAGGGCCTATTTCTTTGCATGCTGAGAGTGCCAGTGAATTAATACTGAACGGAAACCTGCAGAGAGTGGGAGTTGGGGCTGGGCGGTACTCGGTGGCTAAATCAACAGTTAGAAACTCATTTTTTATTATTGGGTACATTGGACAGATATTTTCCTCTTCAAATGCAGTTGGAAATCCATTTGGTCAAAAGTTGGTTGGAAACCTCATGACTGTTGCCCCTGAAAGCTCACAGGCTCTGTCAGGGGAGGAAGAAGAATGACAAGATCCCCAGTAGAAGTCAAGGTGATGGGCCAGGAAGGGGTGGGATGAGGCTGCCTGGGGCTGTGGCTGCCTGGGGCTGTGGCTGAGTGATTTTTCAAAAATGCTGCCTATGGTCTACATTTTTACACGGGTCTGAGTCTACGGGGGTTTAAGGTGTGGGTTTGGGGGCAAGGCCACGGGTCTCCTCTGGTTTCAAGGAAGAGAGTGATGCAAGTTCCATACACTCTGCCTCAGCCTCGTGAGGTCTTTTGTGTGACTCCATCTCAAGGAGCAGATAGAAACGAAGAGCCAGGCCTAATCTCCTTTCACAGGCCAAGACAGACTCCAGGAGGGGACAGAGGGTCCAAGAATGTGCCACCAGTGGTGGCTTTTGAATTGGTGGTTCTGTTTCCAATAGCCTCAGAGAGGGCAAACCCTGGGTTGTGAGCAAGACTCCAGTCTGAGCTGTGTGACCTCAGGAAAGTGTCTGGGCTTCTCTGAAATGTATTTATTTACTTTTTTGTTGTTGTTGTTTAAATGGGAGGATCAGGGTTCAGCTGTAAGGAGTCTTGGAGAAAATGCACATACCTGGTACCTGGTATTTGCAAGCGTATGGTCAGTGTTTGGGAACCCTCCCTCAGTCAGGAAGAATTGTGGTGGAGGGAAAAAAGAAAGGAGGATTAGAGAGAGAGAGAGATTTAATTTATTTTTTATTTGACCCAGGAGAGTTGTACTTTTTGAAGAGGCCATCCTCAGATAAGTGACTTATCCACCACCTGAAACATGGATCACTTCTTTGGGAACAGGCAAAATCCTCTCTCCTGGCTGTTTCAGAATAGATGCTTGCTGTCTACCAGGCCATGAAGGGTGCACAGTTAGGTTTGCCTGTGTGTTAAAGGAACAGACATCCATGACACAGAGAGGGTTAGTTTGGTCTTCAGAGTGACCCACTACAAAGCAGGTGGGTCCCCACCCTAACCCCCAGCTCAGAACATCACCAGAAGGAATTGAGGATCTTGAGATGAGATCAACCTGGATTGAAAGTGTCCTCAAGCCAGTGGCAGTGGTCTAATCGGAGGCAGGGAGGAAGGGAGGGTGGACTCAGACACAAGAAAGGAGAAGACACAAGACAGACAGGGGGACTGGGGCAAGGTAGTCACAAGCCCAGGAGCCCTGGAGTCCCCAGAGGCTGGAAGAGGCCAGGGAGCCCTCCCCTACTGCCTTCAGACAGCACGGCCCTGTCCACAGCTTGAATTTTGGATTTCTGGCCTCCAGAACTGTCAGAGAACAAATTTCTCTAATTTTAAGAGACCCAATTTCTGGTCATTTGTTACAGCAGCTCCTGGGAACCCACCTCCCTATGGCCCTTTCACTTAAAGCTACCATATTAATGTGGCTGGCCTAGGGCCATATGCACTGTCTCTGGAGTACTGGGGTGAAAACACTGAATTACCCAAGGTTACTCAACACAAAGGGTGCATCCCTCCAGCCAGACACCCACTTCCTGGGTGCCCTCCCCCTTCCCTGGGGGCCTTGGAGATGATTCTGGCTTATGTCACCACTGTGGGCTGAATGACCCCAAACTCAGAGGACAGAGTCCTAACTGCCAGTCCCTTTATCTTTGGAGATAGGATGGTGAGGTTGACATGCACTCGCTAGGATGGCTTGGGCCAACATGACCGCTGTCCTGATGGCGCTTCTTGTGGGCATGAAGACGTGATGCATCTATGACCCAGGCAACACCAAAGAGTGCCCGCAGACCTCAGGAGGCCAGGGACAGGAGTGGCAGACTCACTCTGGCCATTCCTCTGGGAATGGCCCTCCCAACCTTGACCGTGGACCATTACCAAATGTAGGGCTGCCCCAGCACACAAGAATGAGGACCCAACACCCTGCTCCCCATCCACCCAGTGACAGAACTCATCATGTACAAGTTGGCTCTTCACTTGAAGGTTGTCCTGGGTGCTGGTCACTCTCTAGGGAGCAGTCTTCTGATCTTCCCTGCTCCTTCGCCCTGCCCTGTGCCTTGGAGCTACCTGTGTGCTCCTTGGCACTCCCTATCTCTGGTCTCTGGCTGGCTCAGCCTAGGGTGGCCGCAACAGGAAACACGAAGTAGGGTGACAGCCACAGGTGCCGGGGTCATGATGGGGACTCCATTTTCCCACTGTTCACTCTTGTAAAGCATGGCTTCTTGAGACTGTGTCCAGGGGGGTCCCCTTGTGGAAGACAGCTGCTTCATGCTGACTGGTGCATGTCCTTCAAAGACCCATACCCGGCTCTTCTCACCAGCTGCATGGACCCTGGGAGTCTACAGAACTTCATTGATGATCGCTTGCCTTCTCCTGGTGCCTGCTTTTGCAAAGACAGATCTGCTTAGGCCTCTTAGTCACCATGATGTGGCAAGACCAAGGGGCCCCATCTGTAGCCCTGAATCAGCCGAGTGCATTTTGGTTGCAACTTTTGTGTGCTCATGGTAGGGCAGACATGCGAGCTCCAGGCATCTGGGATTCGGCAAGAAAGAGATGGGTTCAAGGACACTGTGTCTGAGCTGGTCTTGGAGAACAGGAGGCGGGTTGCTTCTGAAGGATACAAAAATGGCCCAAAGCTCAGGAACAGATTCTCAACAACAGGAGCCAACAGGAACTGCAAACCCAAACCACAGTGAGACACGGCTTCATCCCTACTAGGATGACTAGAATTGAAGAGGAGACAGGGACTCTGAACCTTCATGTGCTACTGACAGAAATGGACAAGGTGCAGCCACTGTGGACAACAGCTAGCTTCTGGAAAGGTCAGGTGTGGCTCCCCAATGCCTCTCCCAGGAATCTACCCCCCCCCCCCCGGGAAATGGAAACACCTTTCCACACAAGCACTGGAAAGTTCATAGCAACGTCATCCACAGCGGCCACCGGGTAGGAACCCCCCAGATGTCCATCCACAGAGGAATGGATGAGGAAATGCTCTTTATCCACAGGAGATATTCCTCAGCAAGAAACGCAAGAAACACGCTGCCTACGTGTGAACCTTGAAAGCATGGTGCTAAATGAAAGAAGTCGGTCACAAAAGACCAGAAGTTGAGTGACCCCATTGCATGGAATGTCCAGAGTGGGAAAATCCACAGAGACAGAACGTCGATCCCTGTGGTTGCCAGGGCCTGGAGGGAGCAGGAATTGGCCCATGATAGCTGAAGGGTGCAGGGTTTCTTTGGGGAATGTACAAACATTTCGATATTGAGGGCAATTCTGGCACCTGAAAACATGGCAAATCTACAAAGACCAGGGTTTGTGATTTTCAATGGGTGACTTGCATGAGGTGTGGAGTATACCACAGTAAAGCTGCTAATGCCAATCACGACCAAAAGGATGGGGGGGGGGCTTTCAAGTGAAGAAAATCACAAAAGCCGGGGAAATCAGGCCAGGGACGCTAAGGCACTGTAGGAAGTGACCAGGAAGTGCCGGTCATTCTGGAGAGGAAATGGTGGCTTTTCACAGGCCCCCCTCCTCCCTCCAACAGTGGTACAGGATGCTCAGAGGAGCAGTAAAATGACACCCTGGACCCGTTCCCTTCTTACCACCTTGAACCCTAGCACAGTACAGAACTACCCCGGTTTTACAGATGTATGTGCAAAGACTCACGGTTAGTCTGGTGAAGAACTCCTGGCTAGAAGCTTGGCAGGTGGGGGTTTAGATGCTCAGCCAGAATTGGCATCTGCTTGTGGCATTGGAGTTGAAGACACCGGTGCTCACTGCGGGGTTCTAGGTGGCCTCTGCCTCCAATCTCCGCTCTTCTATGGAATCGCTTCACTCTTCGTCCTGGGTTGACCGCCTGCAAAATGGGATTTTGTTTCCAATGTGCACATTCCACCATTGACCCTGCAGGGCTTAGAAAGCCTATTTCTCCATCTTCAAAAGGGAGGCAAGGATCCCTAATCTAGCCCCCGTTCTCAGGGCTGTCTTAGGAGTCAACAGTAAAATAAAATACGAAAGGGACGCAAAACCACATGCCCTGCTTAGCGCTCTGCATAGAGCAGGTCCCGCGCAATCCCCCGCGGATGTTAGGAACCTACGCCCCCTGCCGACTGGACCGCCACATTGCGGCCTCTGGGAACCGCTCCAGAACCTGAGCCTGCGCAGAATGCAAGCGCGCAGGCCCGACTCTTAGGGTTGTGACCTCCTCAGGCAGGTCCGGCTTTGACCACGCTATTCCGGGTGGGCAGGTCGAGAACGAGGCCAAGTGGCTTTGTTCCACCGTGCTGAAGATGGCGGCGCCCACTGCCGCAGCGTGAAAGTTGTGGGAAGATGCCCTCCGGTGGTGCTGGAATCAAAACAGCGGGACTTGGGCCTTGTCGCGACTGATTGTGAAGAACCTCCCGAATGGGGTGAGGAAAGAGCCAGGTTGGGGGACTCTGAAATTGGGGCCCACTGGGAGCTTCGGGGAAGAGTTAGCTGGAGAAAATTGAGGGGCTTCCGCTCTCCGGTGGGACTTTGGGCGGATCCGAAACCCTAAAGGGGCAGAATCCTGGGTTTATCCCCACTTGACTGCTGGGAAAGACAAATAGCGGCTGCCCAAGGTTTCCCAGCTGGTCCGTGGGTACCTGACTCCAAACCGGACAATCCTCTTTTAAGGGAAATGCCAACTTCTGCCTCGTGCCGCTCCCCAGTCTCTCTCGATCCATCACGTTTTCTTGGTGATCAGTGTCTGAACCGTCACTGTACCTGTATTGCCCTCCCACTTAGGAGTCTGTTGGGGAGGCTTGTGGGGAGTATGGTTCCGGCGAGCTGTGTTCCAATCCCCACCCTCATCCATCCCCCCTGGGACAGGTAGGAATATCGCCAAGGACTTTAAACCATTTATCCCAGCTGCACTTTACTGTCTCCCTATAGCCTAGCACAGAACCCAGCACTTGGTAGGCTTCTGATGAAACTGCCTGATCAGTGAGGGAAGAAATGGGTGAATGGATGTGGCAGTGTCTTTCTGGATGCAGTGGGATGAAGTGGTCATCTTTCCTCTTTCACTGTAGTTCTTGAATAGAAAGCACCCACACCACTTGTGTGGCCAGGAATCGCATGGCTCCAGTACAAAGAGAGCCGTTTGGATGGTGTGGGAATGTCTTCTGAACTCTTGCCTCTGTTCTGGGGAGTCTCTTTCCCTGGAAAGAGAATTCAAGAAGCCATTTCGCTTTTATTATGGATTTTTAGGTTTTTGGTTTCCTCTTTGTCATGTGGGAGGGACTTATGCCACATGATTTTAAAAATTAAAACAGGACAGTTATATATAGAATGAGAAGTAAAGTCTTGCTCCAACTCTCTGGGAGTACCCATCTTCAAATGGTTTGTTTTTAAAAGGGCTCTCCATAGGCTTCTCTGTGGACCCAGGTACTTAGCTCATCCCTGTAGTTTATCCCAGGGACTAACTGCTGACTCCCTCTTCTATAAAAGAGGAGGACCTTAGATAATCTACTTCTTCCCTCCAACTTCTAAGTGTTTTTGTTTTTAACTATTCTGCTATTTATCCTAAGTAGAATACTTTTAAGATATTTATTATTGATCCATCCATCAACTTTAAACAGCATCTCCTGATGCGTCACTTAGTTGGATGAGAATTTCAGCATGACTACCTTTCTTTTCTCTCTTAGTTTCATTTTGCCCCTCAGTATGGTGGCTTCTTTCTGTTGTTCATCTTGCCTGATGAATGAAAGAATTAATAACAAAAATAGTAACAGTAGTAGATATCCCTTGGACAGTTTACTATGTGCTGGGCACTGTTCCAGATGCGTTAGGTACAGTAACTCATTTAATCCTCACATAAGCCTGCAAGTCAGGATCTACTCTTATATCCATTTTAAAAAGTGAAGAAACCAAGGCATTTCAAGGCAAAGTTATTGGCCTGAAGTCACACACAGTTGATAATTCATACAATAGGGACTGAATTGAAGAGTGTGGTTCTAGAACTAAATTCTGACCAGTACCCCTTTATCTCTCTTGGCATAATTGCATGCAATTAATTATTTTCCAACAGATGAACATTTAGTAACGAGTGCTTCTGGTGTTGCTGACAGTGTAGACAGAAGTGGACAAGACTTGGTCCCTGGTTTTATGGAGTTTTCAGGGTAGCAAACAAACACTAGATCAAAATGCAGGGACTGAAGTATGAGCCGGGTGCTGTGGGAGCCCAGTGGGGTTTGGTTACTGATCCACATACTGGATCTTGGAGAGGCTTCCTGTGGGAACAGGGAGAAGCTGGCAGTCCCTGCAGCAGAATGATGGGGACAGAGTTCAGTGAGTCCCCCTGTGCAATGGGGGCATGAGTTCACTTATACATCTGAGCTGACACGGCCCTGGATTCCGTAGACCTTGGGTAGGTCATTTATCCTCCCAGTATTCCATTTTCTCCTCTCTAAAATGTGCATAAAAATTCCTAACTCGGTGAGTGTGAGATTAGAGTTACTACAAAGCTGCCTCTGAAAATTTCTTCCTCCTGGGCCACCAGTGCCTATGGGTTTCTGTGTTTTCAAGCTGGTTTGGTTGTCTGTGGCCCCCAGGTGCCTCTTAGTACCACTACCACCCACACAGTTCTCTGCTGAGTTGTGAGGGTGTTCCTGGGGTCGTGAGGATGCTGGAAGCCAGGAGCCAGTTCTGCCTGTAATGGAGGCTGCTTGACAAGATTGTAACAATGTCAGCCTGTCAGATTTCCATGGCTGCCAGAGCAGCTTGCCACACCTGGGAGGTCCCACAATGCATATTTATTCCTACAGTCTTGGAAGTCAGACATCTTTTTTTTTTTTTTTTTTTTTTGCAGTGCTGGGGATTGAACCCAGGACCTTGTGCTTGCAAGGCAGGCACTCTACCAACTGAGCTATCTCCCCAGCCCAAGGTCAGACATCTTAAATCAAGGTGTTGGAGGGGTTGCTGTGCTTCTGGAGGCTGTAGGACAGAATTTGTTCCTTCGGTTTTCCAGCTTCAAGAGCCTGCCTGCCTCCCTGGACTCCAAGCCACACCCTTGAACTTCTGTCTTCAAAGTGTAGCATAGCATCTTCTAGTTTCTTTCCCTCTGTTTTCATCTTTACACCTCCTTCTCTGTCTCTGACCCCCCTGTCACCTTCTTGTCAAGACCCTTGTGATTACTTTGGACCTGGATAACGCAGGATCCATCTCCTAATCGAATCACATCTGCAAAATGCCATGTGCCATGTGTGGTGTGTGACCAGTGTTCCAGGGCTTAGGATGTGGCCACCTTGGGAGATGGCAGCATCCTCCACCATAGTTGGCACACAGAGCTAGCATGCTCACTCTCTCATTTCTTCTGACCAACCTCTTTAAGAGTCTCTTAAGCAGTGCCATAATGGTGATTTTGTACTTGGTCTTGACCTCGTAGCAGCCTCGTAGGGTATGATGACATCACATGGCCCTTGGGATTCTCATTTCTTCACCAGTGATGTGAGTAGAGAGCGCGTAGCCAGTGAGTGTTAGAGTCAGAGTTGGCCTGACTAGCAAAGCACATGCTGCCACCTCCTTGTCTCTGGCCACCCCTAGAGAATCCTAGAGCCCCGGGTTTCTAGCCATTTGTCCCTTCACTGTAAGGCCTCACCAGTTCCTCCCCACCTTCTATCCTAGATGAAGGAAGAGCGATCCAGACAGCTGCTTGCCGCCTTTGGCATGCTGACTGACTGCAGCTTCAAGTTCACCAAAGACGGCAAGTTCCGCAAGTTTGGCATCATGGGCTTTAAGTCTGAGGAAGAGGCTCAGACCTCACTGAGCCATTTCAACAAGAGCTTTATCGACTCGTCCTGGATCACAGTGAGTGGCTGGGAGGCTCACCCTGCCTGCCTCTCCAGAGGGACACCCACCATCCACCTTTCACCCAGCATGTGTGTTCCAGGGCTGTCCTCCTCAGGCTGTGAGGCCTTTGGCTGGCTTACAGGTCCTGCTCTTCTGTGTTCGTAAGAATCTCCTGAGAAGGAGTCAAACTGTGGCTGGCCTGTCCTGAATTTCAACTTGGTGCAGGCTGTCAGGTGTGAGAACAAGCATGTCTGAAGCCTCAGGTGGCACCTGTGCTGCCCACTGAGAGTGCACTTGAGAGCCACAGGTGGGCATCATCCTGCCTGTCAGTGCGCTCTTGGGAGCTCCTGGTCACTGCTGGGAATCTGTGGAGAGCTGTGCCCTGGTCCCTGTCCTCACGAGCCTGCTGCCTCTGCACAGGCAGAGCACTGACAGACATAGGCTGCTGTGGTCAGGGTGGTCAGTGAATCAGAGACCCTGGGAAGAGAGAACAGGACCCACCCTGGCCAGGGAGGGGTTGGGAAGTTTCCTGGAGAAGGAGGTCCCACTCAGGTCACCTAGGTGGGTTCACTGACATGATAAAATGTCCCCAGTGCTTTGTTGAGAAAGAGAAAACACTGATGGACACGAGAGCCCATCGAGGCAGCCACATCCTGTGGTCTGGCGTGGGGTGGGCACGGGTTTTACCCAGAGGCTGACGGTGCCTCTCTGATGACAGCAGTTGGAGTCATTTCCCTCTAACCTTCACAGAGACTTTCTGGTATTTGGATTTTGCACCACAGACTTGTCGTTATTATAGGAACAACTGCTTTGAACATCCTCACAGCAGGATGGACCCAGATGGCAGGCTTTTTCTTTGGGGGAGAGGTTGGTGACCAGGGCAACCTTAACTGCCTGGGAGTTGTCACCCTGGGCTCCCAGCAGGACCAGCCCTCTCCATGGTCACCTTGAGTGTAGGTGGCCTTGGGTCTGGAGGGGTCCATGGACTCAGCTCCCTTCCATGCCCTGTGCCCGCCCCGGGCTCCCTGTTACCCATGCATGTTCCCCAAGGCCAGTGGCACTTGCCTCGCACTCATTAGTGACCCCGCAGCCTTCGCTCATCCCTGCCCCTGCACAGCTGTGCACGTGGCCTGCATCTTATGTCGTCCTCTAAGCCATCCTTTGACATGGATGGTTAAAAACTCAGGCTCCTGGGTCCCCAGCCACCTGAGATATCTGTCACCTACGACCTGGTCACCCAGTCATGCTCCCTCACATCTCTGTGCTCCCGGTTTCTGGTTTGGGGACTAGGAGGAGTTGCAGCTCTGCTGCCCACTGTCAGGGGCTCAGCTGGTCAGTCCTTGCAGGGCACTCGAGGGCACCTGTGTGCAGAACACCTCAGTAAATGGTAGCCAGCGTAGTGACATCATGGGACCAGCCAAGGCTGGGGTGGTAGTCATTCACTCAGCTCAGCAAGTCAGTGGCAGCTGCCTCTGTGAAGCCCAGGTCCCCAGGTGCTGAAGGGCACCAGTAGGGCTACTGGCTGTTGTGAAGGGTGTGAAAGTGGCCCTGTTCTCCTGCAGGTGGAGTTCTGCAAGTCTTTTGGGGACCCAACGAAGCCCTGAGCCTGGAACAGACGTGTCCAGAGACCGAGGCAGCCTGAGCAGCCTGTGCAAGGCCCTGTCCCCCCGGAAATTAAGAAAGTATGCAGGTGGCCCCGAGGGAGCTGAGCCTCACTCTTGGGCAGCTTCTCGGGGGACTGCAGGCACTGTGGGGTCACCTCCCTGCTTTTCGTGTGACCCTCATCATCTGCACCTTCTGCTTTTAGGATGACAAGAAAAGAAAGGTCCCAAGTGAGCTGGAGAAGGTGTGTCCCATTGACGGAGAGGGCGGGTGGCTGCAGGTCTGAGGGTGAGGGCTGGTCCAGGAAGCAGAGTGCCACACTCTCCACTGTCCCTGTCCCTGTGGACTCCTGGTCGCCTCATCCTGCAGAGTCCCCTCTGCCTCCTTGATGACCTGCAGACCCTCAGGACCCACTAGAGGTGTGGGGGATGCCTGTCCTGCCGAGAGCTAGGATGGCCAGGCCACACCTGAGCCGCCTACACCTCTTCTCCCCCCATATCCCTGCCACCCTGGTTCTGGTGCCACCAGCTGAAGGAAGGTAGTGAGTTCCAGGAGTTTCTGTCAGTTCACCAGAAGTGGACCCAGGTGGCCACATGGGCAAACAATGCCCTGGACACAGAACCCCTGATAGGGAAGAGCAAGCTGACCAGCGACTACCTGAACTTTGACTCCGATTCTGGGCAGGAGAGCGAGGAGGAGGCGGCCAAGGAGCCAGCAGGTGAAGCCTGGGCCTCTGTGCCTGTGCACCTTTGTCCTTCCCAGCCTGCCTGCCCTGCATGTACGCTCACCACGCCTGCTCGCAGGCACAGGCCAGCCCGACATGGCTCTTGAGCTCTCTTAGTTGGCAAGTCTGCTGCGACTGTTCTGGTCACTTGCTCAGTCAGTAATCAACAGGATTGGCTGAGCACATGCTGTGTGCTAGGCACTGAGGACATGGCAGCGAGCAGGAGGCAGAGGAGCCCTTCCCCCATGGAGCCGTCAGCTGTCCTCCTGGTGAGAGGGGAGAAGCAATAGTAGATAAGCACCCCTGGATCACATCATTGGTGACAGAGAGGACAGGAGGACTTGGGAGGTAGCTGTTGGGAAGGCCTTGCTGGGGGCGAGCCTTTGTCCCTAAGGGTCTGTGTGGAGCAGCTAATGATAGCAAGTGACCAGTTGCAGTACAGGTTGGTAGCTCTGGTTGGGGGTCCCAGTCAGGGCTGGTTTAAAGATGAAGATGGGGACGCAGCATGAGCTGTAGGCCTGGCAGAGTTTCTGTGCTGAGCTGGAATCTGAAGGACTCGTAGGACTTGGGAGGACACAGTAGCAGGGGGCAGAGAAGGGGTCACAGACAAGGGTGCAACATTTCAGGGCTCAGGAGAGGGGGGCAGGGGCTGCAGGGGCAGACGTGGCCCTGAGTGGGCCGAGGAGAGCAGGGAAGGAGGAGCCAAAGTTCCTGGGCTCGCAGCCCTGGGAGGGGAGGCGGGTTCCCTCCTCAGCCTCCAGGGCTCCCTGCCGGGTGTGAGAGGCTAGAACATAGTCCCAGCAGCCTGCAAGCATGGAGGACACCCTGCACACCCCTCAGCCTCCGTGGCTCCCCTTCCATAGCTCCTCAGTGGCTGACGTCTTACCAAGTATTCCTCATACATTATACAGCATGTCCAGCATCAGGTAGCAGGATGGGGATGTCCAGAGTGCAGCACACAGCACATTGACAGTGACATGCTGGAGGTACTTTGGCACTGTCCTGCTGTTCAGGTGGACGAGAGCTGCCCCTGCCCAGGATGGAACAGGCGGCCCTCTATGGTGACAGACACCATAGTGCATTCCTCTGTAGTAAGGTATTGGTTGTACCTATGCCTTCTTTAACACGTTATGTGCCTGGACGTAACACAGCTAGGAGAGTCAGGAGTGACTGTGGAGGGCCGTCCAGGAGAGAACCAGGCTATGGTGGAAGCTGTGGCACCCTGGGTGTGTGGCACCATCATACAGAGCTGCAGAGCTCCACCCTTCGTTGCCCATCACAGGGTTTCCTGGGGCCTCTGGACACAAGGGCCCTGGTCGTGGTGGGTGTGGCATCTTGGCCGCCCTCCAGGTTTTCAGTCCTGTGTTGCCCAGGTCTCTGGTTGCCCAGGAAGGTGACCCTCCTCCACCCTGGCACTCTCAGCAGAGCAAGGCCTTGAGCCAAATATGGCTGCACAGAAGGGACTCTCGGACATGGAGTACCTGAAGTCCAAGATGGTCGCCACCAAGTCATCCTCAGAGAAGGACAGTGAGGACGAAGCAGTGAACTGTGATGAAGGGAGTGAGGCAGAGGAGTCCACTGAGACCCAGCAGGCGCGAGGGAGCACAGGGACCCTGCCTGGGAATAGGAGGCCACAGGAGCCCAGAGCCTAGGTACATGCCTCTGGGGGCCGGTGGGGGGGGGTTCTGTGCATGTCCGCATGTCCCTATGGCCCCATTGCTGGGGTGCCACATGGAGGAAAGACTGCCCCCTCTGAGCTCACTGCCTGCCACACCTGGAGGGGCTCCCTGCCACCTGTCAGGGCTCTGGGAGGAGTGAGGGTGGTGGCCGTGTTGCATTTGGTGTTCAGTAACAAGGCAGACAGACTTGAACAGGTCGTCATTGATAGATGAGTTTAGTCAATCCCCAACTACATGCCTGGTGATGAACCTGCCGTCACAGAATATCCTCACAATTTCTGGGGCTGTACTTCCATTTCATAGGTAAAGAAACTGAGGCCCAAAGAAGGGAAGTGACAGGCTCCCATGATGGGGTAAGGCCCCAGCCTGGGTCTTCCAGGCTTTGAATTTGAGAGTATACAGGTGGACATGACCCTTGAGGATGGCCACCTTGTCCCCCAGCAGGGAATCCTCTGCTCCAGACACAGGGCACTTGGACATGTGTTTGTCCCCATTCTTGAGTTGGAAACAACCAGTGTTTTGCTTCCCAACAAGAGGAAGGGGCTCCTTTTGCTCCTCTTCTCTTTCCTCTTCCTTCTCCCTCCTTCCTAGTTACCATTCCCTGCAGAAAGTCTGGGAGTTCGAGGCCCAGTCTCAGCTCTGACCCTTGGGGGCTGCTGGGCTTGGGGGGATGCTTCAGCCCACAGGCCTCTCTGATCCTCATCTGCAGAGGACATCCTGGCAGTGCCCATCCTTCCAGCCATCTCCTGAACCCCTGTACTCAGGGTGGCCCTGGGGGTCACCGTGTCAGCAGGGTTGGGGCAGCAACCCTCCTAGCACATCTAGTCTGGTGGGACTAGAAATGTCCTAGTCCTGCACCTGTTGGCTCACGGCAGGCTCTGCTGGGGAGTGAGTGCTAGCTGGGCAGGTTTTAGCACCAAAGGATCTACCAAAAACTTAGGTTGTGCAGAGCTATTTGGAGTCCAGAATTACAGGAAAAGGTGCCGAATTCAGAATCCATGTTGAATTAGAGGCTCAGTAGGAGGCTGGCCTCTGCATGCAGCATGGAGCCAGCTGAAATCAGTGGCTTCAGGGTGCATGCCTCGGCTCCTCCCTCTGCCCTGGCCCTCTGCTGTCCAGGGGCCTGCTCGCCTGCCCATGGTGTGCCGACATGGCTGCAGCTCTCACTTCAGAGGCAAATGGAGACCCTGCCAAATCCACTGCCTCTGCACTGGCCTGACCCTGAGTCTGGCAGGCACATGCACCAGCACTTCCCACCACTCTGGTTGCAGCTGCTCCTGGAGCTGCTACGTCCCGGTCCGTCCCCTACTCCCACCACCTCAGGGAACCCACTGTGGCCTTTTCTCTTTGTTCTCAGACAGAGAAACCAGCAAACGAGAAGGAGCCCACCACCCCCCACACCATGAAGCTGCAGGGAGCCCCATTCAGTGTCACAGAGGTATGTGCTCTGAGGACAGGGCAAGGAGGAGGCCACTCAGATTGAGAGCTGAAGGAATCACAGACTTTACAAAAAGGCTGACCGATGGCATCTTGGGCGTCACCAATGAGGGACTGCGATGGCTGCCTCGAGCAGGAGGAGGCCTGTTCTGCTCCCTCACCTACAGCAGGGCAGGTGGGCAGCCAGAGCAGAGGGCTGGCCTGTGGTCAGACGGTCCCTGGGGAGTCCTTCCCCATTTTGCAGCAGGCGGCCACTGTAGGTGCTTGTGAGTGTGGAGGTGTTGCTGTTTTCAGAAACAGGCCGCAGGCCAACTGGCACCATGGCTGCAGCTGGCTGGCCCTAGAGCTGCCTTAGCAGAGGACCCTGTTCTCATGCCCGCCTCGCAACAGCCATAGAGGTTCCCCATATGAGATCCTAGAAGACACGGCTAAATAAAAAGAATGAAAGTCACCTATAACCAGGATGGCTGTGTAAGTGACTGTGAGCGGGCGTAGGCAGAGGGGGTGCCATGATGCAGGTGTGATCCCTGCAGGTCTGACGACAGGAGGTGATCCGCAGGTGCCCATTGTCCTCGGCACACTGGGCTACCCTGCCCCAATTCCCGGGTCCCACCCAGTGACAATCCCTGACATTGGGACAAACCTTCTTAAGTGTCCTTTTCTTTGTACACTGATGCTGACCTCTACCGTTGGTTTGATTTTTCCACATCCCTCTATGAGGACTGGCTTGCGACACTGCCATTTTCCTTCTTGCATGTTCTTCCATGCTCAGGGACACTTTGATACACTTTCCTGGTCTCCTAAATGGGGATATGGGAGTTAAAAGTTTTTGCTATTAGAAATACTGAAGCAGTTCCTTGAGATCGAGGTCAGTTGGGTTTTGTTTTTTTTGTTTGTTTTTTTAAATTTGGTACCCAGGATCGAACCTCAGGGTATGTAACCGCTGAGCCACATCCCCAGCCCTTTTTATGTTTTATTTTGAGACAGGGTCTCATTCAGTTGCTCAGGATCTCACTAAGTTGCTGAGGCTGGCTTTGAACTCATGATCCTCCTGCCTCAGCCTCCCAAGCTGCTGGGAAGAGTGGCATGCACCACACCCATCCTAGTTAACATTATTTTAGGGAAAAAAGATGAACCCCTGCCTTACTCCTCATAATGAGAAAAGTTTCAGAAACATAAAGGATTTGAGCTGAACAAATTTCTTTCTAAGCAGTTTGCAAACTTTGAATGGAAAAACAGAAAATGGACTTGTTGACTGCCTACCAGCCAGAAACACTGTAAGGCCACAGCTGCCATGGGTTCAGAAGGTGGACTGCAGAATCCGTAGCCTGAACAGCATGCAAGAGGTGCCAATTTCTCTAATTTACACAGATTCTTATGAAGGATACATGACCTGCCCAATAGAAAAATGGAGAAAGGACAAGAGGTTTTTGAAGAAAAAGAATTCAGGTGGCCTGTACAGATGCTTGAATTTATTCATAATTATTAAAAACAAAATCGAAAGTGCAAGTTCATGTTTTTCACTTGCCAAAGTGGCATACATTTTTCACATTTGGCAATAAACATTTTCATGCCTTTTGAAGGACAATGTAGAAGTGTCAGGCAGAATAAGGAACATCCAGGCCTTTGCCGGGCTGGTGCTGAGCTTCACCCCACAGGTGGATCCCCCGAGCACACCAGAGTCTGAACTCAAGGAAGTTCTTTGCAAACTTCCTTTTATTATTTAAATTTAATGTGTTGATTTATAGTCATCAATAAGAACAGAAAAGCAAAGCTCCTGGGGATGCATTGTGTCAGGGTATATGGGGTCCTCGGGAGTCCTGCTGGCAGGTCGGTGGAAGGTGTCCATCAAGCTCTGGCAGTGCGGGTGGAGGCAGGCCATCCCTGTGGCCTTGTTAGGCACATAGGTGGTTTTAGCAACCTGCTTACCAGCAGGTGATTGTTCAGGGTCTGGCTGTCACATGAGGCCTTTCCCAAGGCAGAGCCACCAGCAGTGCTAGAGTAGGCTCAGAGTTCAGAGGACCTGTCACTTGGCCTGGGACAGTGGTAGCAGACTCCAAGGGACGAGGCCATGCTGGCAGGCTGGGTGAGGTCCTAGGGGCTCAGGCTGCTTCCCTGCTACAGAGCCTGCTGCCGGGCCCATCACCTTTCCCAGCTGGAGCATCTTGCAGCCTGCAGACAGGGCCTGGGTCCTCAGCTGGGTGTGTCAAGTCCCAGGCTCCCTGGAGCCCTGACCCTCTCCTCCTGCAGGTGCATGCTACATCGAGGTGTTCAGGGAGAAGAACGTGCCCACAGCCAAGGGGCCCCTGCAGAACAGTGTGCAGCCCTGACAAGGCCAGACACTCAGGAAGAGCGAGGAGGAGGAGGACCTGGCTGACTCCGGGAGGCTCTTTGTGTACAACCTGCCCTACACCAGCACCAAGGAGGATCTGGAGGTGCTCTTCTCCCACTACGGTAGGGCTCCACTCCTGGCCATGTGTGTAGGTCCCTGCTGTGCCCGGCTCCCACTTGGCTGGGTCCGCTCCATCTGCCTCCCACTTGCTCTTGACCTTGGGCAGTGGCTCCAGATAGTCTCCTCATCTGAAAACAGGACTTGCTGTTCCCACTGCAGATCCAGTGGCAACTTTTGCTTTCTGATATTGAACTTGGATTCCTTTTTTTTTTTAATGGTGCTGGGGATTGAACCCAGGGTCACTCTGCCACCCAGCTACATCCCAAGTTTTTTTTATCTTTTAATTTGAGACTGTCTTGGTAAGTCCATGAGGCTGGCCTTGATCCTTCTGCCTCAGCCTCCCAAGTTGCTGGGATCGCAGGCATAGGCTGCACGCCCAGCAGAACTTGATTCCTTAGCTCTTATTGTCCAAACACAGAGTGGGAGCAATGGAGGTGTTTTCCTGAGATTTCTTGGCTTCTGGTGTTGGAATTCAACAACCGCCCAGCCTTCCCTCCCACTGTGCTCCTGCCTGGGAATGCTTTTCTTTCTCAAGTCTTCCCAAGAAAGACCAGCTTCCAAGAAGAGGCAACAGCCAGGGCTGTCTTTGGTTTTGTTGCTGTTTCTTCTTGGGCTGGGAACTTGCAGGCCTGTAGCTGAGCTTGGTTACAGGGGCCGTTTGTCGAGGGGAGGAAGGTGGGCTCACAGTGCAGGTGAATCTGTGCTCTGGAGATGCTGCTGGCACCCTTGTCTCCCAGGAGGCTGTCCTGGGTGTGGAGGATCAGCGAGGCTGTGTGAGTGTGGCTTGGGCCAAGGACAGCTCAGAGGTCCCAAGTGGAACCTGCTTGCAGGCCAGGTGATGGAATTTGAAGGTCTATCCACGCTGTCCTGCTCCCCAGGTTCTCCCATGGGCTGGTGCCCTGGACACATGGCAGTGCTGAGTGAATGGGAGGGGGCTTGACCATAGACTGCAGGCATCCATTTGGGATGTGGCCACACCTGATGTTCAGAGTGGAAACACTGCAGACAGTGTCCTCTGAGAGGGACGGCATTATGAACACTTACGTGGCACTAACTGCAGCAGGTCTTGGGTAGTAACCACACACTAACTTGTGGACCCTTGAGGCCACTGTGTGTTGTAACTGTTGTGCCATTCACAGGTGAGAGGAGGAGGCCTGTGTGGGCGAGGCCACTGCCCAAGACAGGCTGTGCTCAGCAGGCCGTGGAGCCAGGTGCAGCCCAGCACATTCCTCCTTGCTTCTTATGGTGGGCACGAGAGGACTGGGAAATGACACCCTTTACCTGGAGGTGGACCTTGTGGCTGGCAGTCGCCCTCATTCCCTCAGACTGAGTGGGCATGGCCAGTGCACAGCAGCTGTTCTGTTTTCGTTTGGCTGACCCTTAGTGCCCGGCACTTTCCCCTGAGCTTGGGCCCAGCTCCAACCCAGGTGACTGATGCTCTCCTGTCCTCAGGTCCCCTGTCAGAGCTCCACTACCCCATTGACAGCCAGACCAAGGAACCCAAGGGCTTTGCCTTCATCACCTTCATGTTCCCCGAGCATGTGGTGAAGGCCTACGTGGCAGTGGATAGGCAGGTGTTCCAGGTGAGGTTGCTTACAGGCCTGCCAGGGTTGCCAAACCTGGTGACAGAGGAGGGATGGCCCTGTGGAATGCAGGGAGCTCGGCTCTTCAGGGTCACCTTGCGATGTGCCCAGGCCACCTTCCCTCCAGTGCACCTTCATTCAAAGAATATGGACTTTGTGGGCTCCAGGTCAGACCTGGCCCACCCACGACCGCTCATGTTCTCCCTGTGCAGGGCCTGGGGGTTCAGTGTAAGGGGCCATGGGGTGTCACAGAAGGGCACCTTTCCCTTGGCATGTCCGTGTTGGGGACCCCAGTGCCAGCTGAACCGAGAGTAACCGTGTGTCTGCTCTGGCTGCTGTCCCTCTCCTCCTGCAGGTCTGGCCCTGGGTCCAACTTGTTTAGGACAGGAGGCACCATTAGATAGAAGGCCCCACTGGAGGGCGGGGCTGGAGGGCAGGAGGGCAGCTCGCCCACTTCCTCCCCAGTCCCTGCAGGGTAGGATGCTGCATGTGCTGCAGTCCACCATCAGGATGGAAGCCAGTGAGGATGCCGACACCCCTGGCTCGTCCTATAAGAAGAAGGCAGCATCCAAGGACAAAGCCAGGAGCTGCAGGTCCTTGCCAGCCCCACCCAGGCTCTGCTCCCCTCTCTGCCTTTCCCAACCGCCTGGTCCCTTTTGCTCTATAGCTTGAGGTTCATCCTCACCTCCGAGCTGGCTTCCCCACTGTGGTTGGGGAGAGCAGTGCTGAGCTCACTTACACTCTGAGGTATCTCGTCCTATACGAGTGGATGGTTGCCACCTTCTGGGCCCTGGCACAGGCCGACTGCTGGCACTGCCAGAGGTTGGATCTGTCAGCCCCACTGCCTGCGGGTGGGGAGCCCACACAGGACAGGCGAGGTGGCGGGAGGGCTAGGAACGCGGGGAGGCTTATGACAGGCTATGTGTCTGCGAGAGAGTGCCCGTGGGTCCCAGTGTGGTCTGTCCTGCTCTGCCTCTGCCCTCAGCTCCCACAACTGGAATATGCTGTTCATGGGGCCCAATGCCGTGGCTGAAGCCATCACACAGAAGTACATTGCCACCAAGAGCCAAGTGTGGGACCACGTGAGTGGCCCGTGACTTGTGAGCTTCGTGTCCACAGACCCTCTTGGTGAATCTGTCCAGGGATGGACCCCTGCGGAGTTCTTTCTGGGTAAAACCAGGAGCTCATTTCAGCCACGTGGCAAGGGACGTCCCTTGATTCTGCCCATTGACTGCTTTCTGCCCGGTCCTCTGCCCTTCAAGACACTCGAGGCCAACCTGTCTATAGAGCTGGATGGCAAGCCCATGTGTAACTGAATGGCCTGGTGGCCACGTTTTTAAAAAAAAGCAGGAAAATTAATTCTAACAGACGCCCTCTTCAGCTAACACATCTGAGGGATCATTGCTTCGCTGCACCCAGCGTAGTCACAGGGTGTTTCTCCTCCCTCGTTCCCACCCAGTCCACTGAAATCCATGCATAGCAGGATGTGGGTTTGAACAAGCCATGCCTCAGGTGCCCAGTGGCTCATGGATGCCATGCTGGGCAGTGCAGCCTGGCCTGAGTTGGAGGGAAGGACAAGGGACAGTCACAGTGGCTCTGGTGCCGCGAGTGCCCCGAGCACCAGGTCTTTGTAGTGCTAGGACCGGGTCCTGCCTTCTAGAGCCTTCTGGTGCCTTCTGGAGCCTCCTAGTGGAGACAGGTGGAGAGAGGAGAGCCTGGTCTGGTTGGGGAGGTGACAGAGCAAGGACTGCTTGGTGTGAGGGGATGGGGTCAGGGTCAGGCCTGGAGAAGCCCCCAGGGGCTGCAGGAGGAGCTGCAGACCTGCCCACTGTAGAAAAGGGAAGAGCCTGTGTGGGTGTGGAGACTCGTGGCTGGAGAGGGCGCCTGAGGGGGTCAGCTGGGTGTGGCTGGGTGAGGGGCACCACTGAACCCACTTCCACTCGGTCTGCTTAGCTGCTGTCTGGAGAGAGCAGATTGGGTCCACCTGATGGCCGCAGGCCTCCTTTCCTCCCTCCCTCAAGAGACCAAGAGCAGCGTGGCTGTCTGTGTGGCCCCTGGGGAGACCCAGCTGGTCCACGAGGTGCAGCACTTCCTCCTCAACAATGGGGTCAACCTGGACTCCTTCAGCTAGGTGGGTCCCCACTGCCCTCCCCACAGACTCTGATGGCCCCAACTGGTGGCTGCTGCAGAGCTGGGGACGGGGCTCCAGGGAGGCTGGGGGTGTGTCGGCAGGCCCTCTGGTGACTGGAACCAAAACCTGAGGGCTCACTGCTCAGCTGCCCCTCGCAGGTTCAAGCTGCTCCTGGGGCTTCTCCTCGCTGGTGGCAGCAGGTGGCCTGCAGTTCCACGCTGAGAGGCCAGTCTGATCAGTGGAACAGCAGCTGGGGCACCTGGGAGGTCCAGCAGGCTGGTCATTCACTGTCAGGGTCTACACGACTCATTGGAGGGCTGGAAGCTGACCCCTCAGCAGAGCTGCCCAACTGTGGAGCCAGCAGGTGGCCTGCTGGAGAGGGTGGTGCCTCCTGGGTCTGCTTCCCAGGCGCCTGGCCCCTGGGGCCCCATACAATTCTGGTGTCAGACTGGACCCCTGCTGCTGTTCTCATGAGTCCTGTGCTCTCCACAGGCCACAGCAGAGTGATGCAAGACCGGGATTCTGGCCAAGAACCTCCCCGCAGGCACCCTGGCAGCTGAGTTGTGGGAGACCTTCGGCCACTTCAGGAGCCTGGGCTCCTGAGGGTGGCATCACAGCCATCATAGTGGAGTTCCTGGAGCCCCTGGAGGTGCGCAGGGCCTTCTGACACCTGGCCTACTCCAAGGTAGGGCTGCCCCAGGGGAGAGGGAGCTGGCTTGTGGGAGGGCCCTCAGCCTGAGCTCCACCCTTCTGCAGTGCACCTGCAGAAAGCACCCCGCCCTACCCCCTGCCCTGCCCCTGCCTTCCCTGGCTTCCTTTCCTGCCTTAACTTGAGCCTTCACTGTCTGCCTCTCTGCTGTCCTGTACCCGTGATAAGCTGAAAGTCAGTTCCCTACACAGGGCTGTTTAAGAATATCTATAGCCACAGCATGTGGGCTTAGGCCAACAGAAAGTCACCTGTGGCAGAGCTGGCAGGCAGGTGTCCAAGTCCAGGATGTGGCCAGCGTCTCCAAGAACTCTGGGGAGGACCTGTCCTTGTCTCTGCCACCACTGGGCTCCTGGTGTCCCTTGGCTCCCTGAACCACTGCCATCCCATTCCCTCCTGTGCCCCATCTCTGGGCCTTCTTGGTTCCAAATCTCCTCGTGGGTTTGTAGCCCACCCAGATAACACAGGACATCCCACCTCGGGATCTTGGTGACAGTGGCATGGGACGTCTCCTTAGATTCTGGGCATAGCCATCTCTTGGGGAGCCACCTTTTAACCCACCACGAGTACTTTGTCCAGCGACTTAATGCTTTGCAGACCACGGTCCCCTAGTGATCCTCAGGGCAGGCATTGCAGGTGTGGAGGTCATTTCTCCACAGCTGCTGCCCCCCATGGTCATCTCCAGCTAGGGCCCTGCCCACTGTGCTGCCAGGCAGTCAGTGAGCTCCTGACCCACAAGACAGGTGCCAGAGCCAGCACCACAGATGTGCTTCTTCCTTCCTTCCGCTGATGTGGGAAGGAATCATCACCAGGTGAAGGGTGGCAAAGGGCCTGCCCTGGCAAGGCCGCGTCCCTCTTCTGCACATAGGGAAACTGAGGCCCAGTGACCCAAAGTCACCCAGCTCAGAAGTGGCACAGCTAACTCACTGCTCCCCAGTCTGGCTCCCGAGCATGAGTTTTCTTTATTCTTTTTTTTTTTTTTTTTTAACTGGGGATTGAACCCAGGGACATTTAATCACTGAGCCACATCCCCAGCCCTTTTTTGTATTTTATCAGTGACAGTGTCTCATTGAGCTGCTTAGGGCCTCCCTGAGTTGCTGAGGCTGACTTTCAACTTGCAATCCTCCTGCCTCAGCCTCCACTGCTGCTGGGATTACACATTTGCCCCACAGTGCCTGACTGCTTACGTTTCTTTTTTCTGATTGTAATTAACTTGTGAACCTCACATTGTGCAATTTGAAACAAGTCCCAGAGGGCCAAAGTTGACAAGTATACTTCCACCCTGCCCTGTAGCTCCCAGCACCTGCTACTGAGGCAGCCATTAGCAACATCTGTGTCTCCTTAGTTGAGAAACTGCCTCTGAATGTGTGTGTGGAACAAGAGTGCTTCTCTGGGCAACCACACTGACTTCCTGCTGGAGCCACGCCTTGCTAGCAGTTCTTCCCCTTGTCACACTCCCCCTTTCATCCTCTGACTAGAATAAATGCAGGGGTTACCTTGACTCCACACTAGTGCAATGCAGCAGAGGCATGGGATTTCCTTTGCAGCCTGAGGCACAGCCCAGGAGCCAGAGTGTTTTTCTCTTGGGGCTCTGGGCCGCATTTCTCTTTCTGGCTCCTCTGCCCTGGGGAGCCCCCATCTCCTCTGATCCTCGGGATCTTCATCTGCACGTGGGACTGAGTCCCTCTACACCCATGTCCAGAGATGGAGTCCCACAGGTTGGCACTTTTGCCTCTGCAGTTCCCCACATCCCGCTGTATCTCAAGTGGGCTCCAGGTGGCATCTTCTCCAGCACAGCCCCAGAGGAAAGAGCACTGAGAGGCACCAGCAAAATCTGCAGAAAAGAACGTGGTGGAGCCAGAAATGGGTAAGAACAGGTCTATGTGGGAGGACAGCAGGGCAGCACGGAAGTGTTCATCAGGTCACGGGTTTAACAATTTGTTCATCTTGCACACCAACGGACTTCGGTCTAATTGTATAGGTGTGTAAAACATCCCTGAAAAATAGAGCATCAGAGCCGGGCACGGTGGCACACACTGCTCATCCCAGCAGTTTGGGAGGCAGAGGCAGGAGGATTGTGAGTTCAAAGCCAGCATCAGCAACTTAGTGAGGCAATAAGCAACTCAGTGAGACCCTGTTTCTAAAATATAAAATAGGGCTGGGGGTGTGGCTCAGTGGTTAGGCGCCCCTGGTTCAATCCCAGGTACCAAATAGAGTGTTGTGAGCACAGTGTAAGGTAGCAGCTGCGGGTAAGGGAAGAAGACCTAGATCTCTTCATACTCAGAACAGCCAGGAAAGCATCCCTGCTCTGTAGGTGGGGTGAGCTGACAGTAGTGAGGAGAGCACTCTTTGCATGTGGCACAGTCCCCCTGGTCCAGTGACTGTACAGGCAGGAAAGGGAAGAGCAGTGGTGGGCCACACTGGCCTGGGCGGTCCCAGGCCCTGGCTGACCCACATAGTGGGCATGTGAGCAGGGTAAGCGTTCCTTGTCAGGACTGTTGTGCAGACTGCAGGACCTGGCACGTTCCTGGACTTCACCCCTGTCAGGATGCCGGAGAACTGAGACCCGCCTCGTACCCACAGCTGCCCCAGGATACAGGCAGCTCCCCAAGGACCCACAACCACACCTTGTAGTCAGACACCTTCAGGAGCCTCCTGTGGACTGGGTTGTTTGACCCAGGTGTTAAGATTCTACCCCTCAGCCCACCACACAAAGGGTTACCAATTGCTCAGTTTACTAAAATGAGAATTTTCCTCTTAAAAACAGATAAGCCCCTTGTCTACCATCTCCATTGTCCTCATATATTTACAAAAAAAGTGTTTTATGGCAAAAAAAAACAAAAAAACAAAACAAAACAGGATGATGGGGCCTCTGTTCACCCCTGTAAGGTTTGAATCTGTGGCCTTGCCTGGTTGGGCTTCAAGGAGGCGAAGGGTCGAGTGTCCCTCATCAGAGGAGCAGCTGGCTAGAAATGCACTTCCTCCATGCCTGCGGCTCACATCCGCGTGCCTGTGGGTCTTCAGGACTGGCCGTCTGTTAAGGGCATTTGTGACCCACTGGCCTGGAAGCTGCACCCATCCCTTCACTCTCTGCCCATCCCTTCGCTCTGGAGATGGAGTGCACCCCATCTGCTAGGTGGATGGTGAAAGGCGTGAACCTTTCCAGTCCTTCCTTGGTGCCGCCCAGGTTGGCTTTGTGGTGGGGTCCTTTCCACCCTGCTTGTGCTCCTGGACCTCTCCCCTCGTGGGGTCCTTCTGTGTCCATAAGCAGCCATCGCCCTGTAGCTGCCAGCCACCATGGCTTTCAGTTCTGCTGCTGTACGTGAACCTGGATAATGATTTCTGACCCAATTGAACCCTCCTCTCAAGCACACAAATTGGTGGGGTCAGGAGGCTTGCAGACAGCTCCGGTCTGACTTCTTCCTCCCTGCTTCAGGCACAGGCAGGGGAACAGGCACATTGGGCATGGTGCCTCCTTGTGTCCTTGGGAGTCTGCCTCCATCTGGCTGGGTTGATTTTATCTGAACTTGATGGTGCCCTCTCAAGCAGGCTCCTCGTGTGCCTTGCTGACCATGCACGCTGTGGAGTGCCAGGCCCTGGGAGTGTGGAGAGGGTGCTGCCCCAGGGCAGAGCGGGGCCCACTCCCTGCCTCCTGGTGCCAAGCTCTCCATGTTCTCACACTGAGGTACTGCTTCTGGGGAGTGGGCCATGTGTGCCAGTGATGGTGGGCAGGGTCCCTGTCCCGTGCCCACTCTGGGGCTAGGCCAGCTGCCTCCCTTCAGGCTGGTTCTGGCCCTGAACAGTGAGGGTGGCACCCACGCACCCCCCTGAGGACAGGGGGATATGCCATGCTGACCACGTCTGTAACTCTGCCGCTGCTCTCCAGGGTGGCCACAACAGACATGGCCCAGACTTCCCAGGAGCTCCTGGGCTGGTCATGGCCATATCTGAAGAGGGCCTTGGGCGCAGGACTGCTCTGGGGCATGAGCAGTGTCTTCTCGGCACCAGTGTCTGGACCCTGTTAGAACGCTCTTCTGTCCCCAGGCTCAGGTTAGTGTTGAGGGTCCCGACAGTCCTGCAGCTTGGAGGGGCTGGTGTCTGCTCACTGACTGACAGGAGGCCTCAGAGCTGGGATTTGTCCAGCCCCGCTGGGCTTGCCGCAGCCTCTGGCAGCCTCTGTTGCCTGCACAGTCCCCAGTCCCTGGTCCCCTGAGCTGTGCCCTCTCCCCTGTGGCCCCCCACCCACCCTTTTCACATTGTTCCGGAAGCTTCCTCAGGATGACAGGAGGTGGGGGACCCAGAGGCCCCAGGCTCTGTCCCCTGCACACAGATGTCTGGCCTGGAACCTGCAGGAGGAGGGCTGAGCTCCCCTGCAGCCGCCTTCCCTCAGAGGGCATCATGGGCTCCCCTGGGTGCCAGCCTGGCCAGCTGGACATGCAGGGTCCAGGGGCAGTGTTCATGGTGCAGTGTTGCTCCTGGGGTGTTGGATAGGCCCAGGGGCTGTCGCACAGCCTCGATGTTCATCTCCCAGTCACCCTGCAGGCAGCTCTGGCCACGGTCCCCACTCACATATGGAAAAGAGGAAGCCCGGGCGTTAGTGACCTCCAGAGGTCACACATGTGGAGGGCGTGGGGATGTGCCCCGCAGCTGTGAGCCCTGAGGCCTGAGCCCTTGCCCGTCCCCACTGCTCCCTTTGAGCACTCAGCTTCTTGGTCATCTGCAGATGTTTTTGGAGTGTCCTCTCTGGACCAGTGCTGGGGGTGCAGGGATGACTGCGTCAGGCTTTGTCCTGTCCTCAGTGTACTCCCCTTTAGTTGGGGACCCAGATGCAACCAGTAAGGAAGGTGGTTTCAGAACAGGCTAGGGGCCCTGGAAAGAGGACACCAGAGACATGGTGGCCTTTTTTACTAGTGTGACCAGGAAGACCTGTCTGAGGGCAGGATGTTTGGACTGACACTGGGCAAGCAGAAACGAGGCCTGGGAAGACAGGAGGGGAGCTGGTTGGGCCAGGAGGTAGCAAGTGCAAAGGGCCTGTGGTCAGCATGGCTCTGGCAGCCTTGAGCATCAGCGAGGAGGCCAGCAGGCTCAGGGATGAGGTCAGAGGAGCTGGCAAAGTGGGAGCAGACACTGAGAAGCCACTGGCAAGGCAGCCACTCTGTTGTCCAAGGACAGGTGATAGTAAGCAGGCCTGTGGATGAGTAGTAGATGCTTGTTTTTTCCTAACAGTTCAGCACAGTGCAGGAGTATGTGTGTGTGGTTTTACTCCGGGCTGCAGGAGGGATGTGGAGGCAGGGTGGCTCTGTCACTGGCCCAGGCTGCGTGCATGGTACTCAGCAGAGCCCAGTGGTACAGGCCCACAGCCTTGTGTTCCCACATGCGTGTCCCATGGCTCTGCCCCTCCTGACCTCTGTCTCCAGGCCCCGTGGTCAGCAGATCTCTAAAGACTGCCATGCCCTCTTCTCATAGCATTTCAGGATCTGGGCACTGCATGGGCAGGGATGTTGTTGTGGGCGTGAAGGTTTAGGATGTGGACGTCTCTGGAACTAGCCAGCCTGCGCTGTTGGGGAAAGGCCGGGCACACGGGAACACGGCTTTCCTCTCCAGCCAGCTGCTTTTCCCAGTGCCCCTTCCTGGGCGGGGCTGAGAGCAGCTGACCTGCCCGGGGAGGGACCGTTCCTGAGCAGAGTTCCTGAGGTGCCCACTGACCCAGCCTGCTCAGCTCAGCTCGGCTCTCACTAAACCCAAACCCCACACCCCAGGCAGTGCCTGCGACCACCTGACCAGGCTCCTGGGCCGGGGTTGGGTGGAGTCAATTCCGCCTTGCCAAGTGCCCTGGGCTCCCACTCCTGGAACCCCGGCAGGCCCCTGGGACAGTGCAGGGAAGGTGGTCAGTCTTTGACAGAGGTCTCTGAGCAAGAGGGAGTATCTGCTTGCTGGTTGGTTAACCAGTTCTTGCCTGGCACAAAAGCCTCGTGCCATTGAGTTAGGTTGCCAAGATTGAAAAACTGGGTTTTCCCGTGTAAAGTTGAGTTTTCTGCTTTTTTTCAAAACTCTGAACTTCTGGCCATACCGAGTTGGCCTCCCTAGGGGGCAGAAGCTGGCTGTTGCCGAGGAGAGGCTACCCCTTGCACTGGCCATGAACCTTCTGCAACACCATCATCCCCAACACTCTCCCCTCTATAAATTTCTGTCAGTCTTCTGGGAACCTGTCTTGCCTTCCTGAAACTGCTTGGCATCTAATGATGGGATGCTGGAATGTTCCCGAGGACTCCTGTTTCCACCTGTTTGTGTGTGTGTGATGTGGTCTCTGTGGTTGTGCATGAGGCCAGGTAGCCAAGGCAACCAGCTGAGGTCCTGGCATGTGGCAGGAGATCTACTGCCCATTGTTTCCTTGGCCTGTAACCTCTGAGATGCAGGATGACCAGGAGACCCAGAGGGTCTTCCTGCTGATGGCCTTGACTTTCACTTTGATTGAAGTTCTCCTCTAGGACCTGGAGTCTGAGCTGCTGTGTCCTTAGTAGGCTGTTTCCTCCTCTCTCCTTTGAAAGTGGGTTTCTGTGTATCAATGCCCACACCTGCAGTCCCTTGCTGGGTTTGTTGGTTGTTTCTTGGGCGGGGGAAGCCTGCATGTAGATTTCCTCCTCGTGGCCTGGGACCCAGGAAGCTGGAGGACTGGAGGTGTCCTTTGGGCGCTGGGAGGGATCCAGCTCAGTCACTAGCTGTTTCTGTGAGGCTTGAAAGTTTTGTTCACTGGCTAAGCAGTTGACACCTAATCAGGACTGGAAAGCTTCAGTCCACAAGCAAGAGACAGGGAACAGGGCCCTGGAGCTTGGCGTGACAGTGCAGGGCAGGTTTGAGCACCCAGAAACCTCCTTAGGCCATGCACAGGTGGAGCTGTTGGAGGAAAGCGTGCTGGAGAGAAGCCCATGGGCTCCTCTTGGGCCACGGGACCTCAGGAGCTTCTGCCAGCTTGTGGGGCAGAGTGGCCACCTGCTCAGCACCAAGGTGGGTTGGGGTGAGGAATCCCCTCCCTGGGGCTGTCCCCCTGGGGCTATGGGATAGTCATTGAGCCTTTTCTGGGGAAGGGTCTTGTCCCCAGTCCCAGCTCTCGGAACTTGGTGAAACTGGGAAGGTTAAGCCAAACTGATCATATTTCCCTAAAGTAGGGTTTCTCCAATGGTCCTGAGGCTAAGGCATCCACCACCCTCACCGGGGCAGACACCCGCACTGGGCCCTGCCTGATCGCCCATGGCCCTGCCCCTTCTGCCCATTGCACCTATGGGCACCACCACTAACTGGCAAGGCTACGTTCACCTTCCCTCTCCCTGGAACCTGTTCCTTCAGGGGGCGAGGTGCAGGGGCGATGGTGACAGGTACTGGTGCAGCCGCCTGGATCTGCTGCTGCGGAAGTGGCCAAGGCCCCTGCCCTCTGTTCCCACGGCTGCATGCACATGCACGCTTTCGGTGCCTGAGCAGACAGATGGAACCATGCACCACCTTCCTCGTCTTCACCTTCAGCTCCCTGGGTCTGTCAGCGCCCTTCAGCGTTCCTCAGCACATCGTTTCAGTGGTGACCTACCATCCCAGCCTCCGGTGGCCTTGCTGGTCTGTCTGTGACTCTGTGGTGAGTTTTCCCAGTTTCCACTATTACAAAACAATATAACTTCCTTGTATATAAACAAAACCACTTTGACACACATGCACGTTCAAGGGGTATTTGAAATCCATATTCAAGGGGTTTTAGAATGCTCTGTTTTCCCATTCTGTAATTTTTGCAAAACTCTAAGATGCAGTTCAGTTTCAAAGCACTTACTGTTTTTTAAGGAAAAATAACATTTTGCTTAGGTTCATGGTTCAAGAACATAGTTTCCATAATTTATTTTGAAGTTAAAATGAGTGTGGCCTAGTTGTATCTGGAGCTTTTAGGTTTATATCTGTTATATTCTCTTTAAAACAGAGCAGGATCTGGGTATGGTGGCACATGTCTGGAATCCCAGCAGCTTTGGAGGCTAAGGCAGGAGGATCTTGAGTTCAAAGCCAGCCTCAGCAAAAGGGAGGCGCTAAGCAACTCAGCGAGACCTGGTCTCTAAATAAAATACCAAATAGGACTGGGGATGTGGCTTAGTGGGTAAGTGTCCCTGGGTTCTATCCCCAGTCCAAAAAATAAAATACAACAGGGGCACATGGTGGGACTTTGTCTCTCTCCCTGGCTCTCTTGCTGCTGACACCTGTGGTCCCTCCTGACTGTGCCACAGAGGCAGAGCCCCTTGGTACAGCGCTCTATGCTTTAGGCCCTGGCTTTGTGGGTAGATGTTACTTAATGGGGTTGTTTGTTTTTGATGGGGTTAGTGGTTGACAGAACTCAGAAGGTGAGAAGCCAGCAGGGGAAGGAGCAGAGGCCCCCACAGCCAAGTGGGGGGGGAGGAGGAGGAGGAGGAAGAGGAAGATGAGAGCCTTCCAGGATGCACTCTGTTTATTAAAAATCTCAACTTCAACATGACAGAGGAGACACTGAGGGAAGTGAGTATCCACCAGGGATTGGGGATGCTCCAGGCTGTGATGCAGGCAGTGCATCTGCTCTGTGTCCGGCACGGCTCAGGTGGTGGGCAGCCCGCCCTGCTGCACACCATCGCTGCTGTTGGGGGATTCCGTGTTCCACGTGCACTTGAAAACAGTTCCCCTACTGCTTCTGTGGTGATTGGCCCAGAAGTAAATGCCACCACTGTGCGGGGCCTGATGGAGCCTGCAGGAGACTCATCAGTGAGGGTGTCCCCACCTGGCATGTCTGGATTGGGTGAGTCTGCACCTGTGGGAGGAGAGCAGGAGGGGCAGGGTAGGGAGCTCCAGGCAGGGGTTTGGCAGATGCCCAGTGAGCATGGCAGCCCATGGACTGCAGGGCCAGGATGGGAGAGGGGTTACTCCCACTCAGAGGATGGGGTCTGTGAGTCCCCACCTCCCCAATCAGGACTCCCCAGCAGAGGTACTGCTTTCGGTGAATCAAGCGTGGCACCGAACAGGCGCTCACCAGATTTCTTGCTTTAATGGATGAGTGACACAGCTCACAGCCGTGAACTTGTCCTGGAAGGGAGATGGCAGAGGATGGAAGTCTCTGATTCTCCTTCCTTTGAAAATGTCCCCTGAGCTCTAAAATTCTATAGAGGGTTCAAGAGAAGAGGCAGCGTCTACTGACCCTGCCTCTCTGCCGTGACTGTCCCTAGGTAGGAGAACAGCCACAGCAATGGAGAGGCCCAGATCCAAGCAGGCAGCATGACCAGGGGCCCCGGAGCACCTGGTAAAGCACTGATACCATGTGACTTGGTTTTAGAGGCGCACCCTAGCAGTGTGTCAACGGCAGGTGGCTCTGAGCCTGTCAGGCCAGCTCTGGTCCTGTGTTGTCCTTGTCACTCCTGGCATGGTGTGGGACATCACTATTGGATCAACATTTCCTGGAGTTGCACAAACAGCAGCTTAAGGGTGTCCTCAGGATTAAAGGCCCTGGAGCTGGAAGGCGCAGCCAGGACCCTCTAGTTCAACTGGGAGATGGAGCTTCAGAGAGGTTGCCTCACTATCCTGAGCTCACACAGCCCATTAGAGCACTGTGGGGAAGCATACCCAGATCACAGGACCCCTGTCCCAGCACCTGAGTGTGGAGCCATGATCAGGGGTCAGTCCTCCCAGGCCTGGATCCTGGCTTCACTCCTTGCTAATGGGCAAGCCCTCCAGCCTTTCTGTGCCTCGGTTTCTCTGGCTGTCATAGAGGCATGAGTGGAACTTTCCCATTGGGTTGTTTTGAAGGTTTGACTAGGACGAGTGAGATCCTCCAGGTAGAGGGTCCCACGCCTGAAGCACAAGTCTGCCACCGGTGTGTGTGAGGGTCTCTGCTCCTCCTGCTGCCTGTCGCTCACTTGGACAGTACTGAGCACCTGCCTGTCTTTGGTACTGAAGACAGAGCCAGAGCCAGAGCCACGTGGAGTGTGCCTTAGCTGGGCTCTAAAGGGAGACAGGAGAAGGGAGGGGAAACATAGAGTGTGACTTACAGTTTTTTAGATTTATTTTGGCTTTAAGCACAGAGGGCAGTGAGGAGGTCAGGCCTGGGGTCAGTAGACTCCATGCCCCTGAACTGACACCAGCTTCTGGGGTCTGCAGCAGACCTCTCAGCTGTTCCAAAGCCTAGTTCTTCCCTCTGTAAGTGGAGGAAGAAAGCAGTCCAACTGCCATTTTGAGATGTCCAGGGGACTGGCCAGGTTACTTGGAACAGGCCATCGCTCACCACCTCTGAATGACCCAGGATCTCCGTGGGCAGACGTGGGAGGACAGCTCTGCAGGCTGCACAGTGGCTGAAAGCCTGGCTCAGCAACCCAGGCCCAGGTCCAGCATGTCCAGCTTTGTGACCCCAACTGCCAGCTCCCTGGCCCTCGGCTGCCCATCTGAGGGCATTTCTGGATCACTAGGTGGTTGGATGTTGTGGGGCCTGGCACAGGCCCATGCACAGTGAGCAGTCTCCTGGGGTCAGCTCTATGTGCCTCCTGCTTCCTGTGCCTGCAGGTGGATCCATGGTGACTGGAGATGCTCCCGCGCAGGTGGTGGATTCTCCCAGAAGTCGGGGGCTGCATGATCCTCTCTTCTCCAGGTGTTTTCCAAAGTGGTCGCTGTGAGGAGCTGCTCCATCTCCAAGAAGAGCAAAGCAGGTAACCCATGGAAATCTTGGCTGGAAGGAAGTGGTTCCAGAAGAAATTGTACCTGTGAGCAGGGAGGGCAACCAGGTTTGTCTGAAACAGCCCCTCCTCTCTTCTGGAGACTCCTGCTGTGCAGTCAAAGAGGCCCATGTGTCCTGGGCTGTCCAGAGCCTCACAGGCTGTCACATGGTCCTGGAGCTGTGCACCTAATGGGCAGGCAGGGTACCATCAGCACCCAGGGGCTCCCTCCTCCCCACTCCTTCCAGACACAGCAAGAAGGACTGATTGTGGGCTTTCCCACTTCCGTTACAAGGGAAATGACCCATACATAGAACTTCTAGATCATTCCACCATGTCATTAATCTGCACTTCTCTGGCTATTAGCTAGTGGGCAGACAGAGACCACTTGGCCTCTCCCTTCAGCCCCATGTCTTGTTCTGATGCTCCTGGTCTCCCCTCATTCATGCCCTGGTTCCCTGCAGAACATGAGCAAGGACACGTCCTTTGTCCTTTATCACAGCCATGTACCCCATTCAGCAGCCCTTTGATTCATGGACATGGTAGGGTGCAGCATGAGTCGAATGACCGCTGCTCGTTCACTCCCTAACTGGCCTGGACCACCAGGCAGTGAGCACCAGAAATATGATCCCTGTCCATAGGTACCTGCAGTAGCTGGGGGACATGTGAGCTGGTGGCTTCAGCACAGGTCCAGGAGGGCTGTGGCAGGTTCTTCAAGTCAGAGTGGGCCTAGAGGCAGGGAGGCTGAGCAGCCTTGTGGCAGAGGCCAAGGCAGGAGGTGGAAAGGGAGGCAGTTTCCAGCTTAGGAAGTGGCTTTTATGCCCTGCAGGGGTTTGGACTGCAGCCTGGTAGGGAACCACCGAGGGTTTTAAGCAGATGCTTCTGTGTGTGAAGTTAGAGGTCCCTTGACTCTGTCTGCTCAGGCTGCCATGGTAGCAGATAAACCAGGCCACAGGGACACTGCCCCTCTGGGAGCCTGCCCTCACCCCCGTGAGCACTCAGCAGCACCTTGACAACCCATCTTCAGTGTTGGAAGCAGCTCTTGGGGTGTCCACTGTACTTTTGGGACCCTGACATCCAGCCAGGCATTGGGGAGAGCTAGGTGGTATCTGGTCAGCTAGGTGAAGCAGGACAAGCTGTGCTCGGCCTAGGGCTGGCATGAAGGACAGCTGGGCGCAGGCAGCTATGCAGTAGCAGGTCATAATGCTAACCCTTCAGGGGCACAAGGAGAGATGGTGGGCAGAGCTCATGCAGAACTGGCACACGGGGGGCCAGAAGAGCTGGGTCCTTGGCACCAGCATGTGCCCCTCTCCCACAGTCCCAGGTCAGCATTTCCTGTGGGCTGATCCCATGGGCACAGAGGCCCAGAGCCAGGTGCTGCTCTTGGCAGAGACTGGCCTCCCAGGCAGTATGGCCCTGCTGTGTCGGAGGCTGGGTGAGCTCCTCTTTCTCAGCAGTATGTTTGACACTCAGGTGCAGATGCCACCGGCCCACTGCCCACAGCCTTATGCCCCCACATGAAAGTTCTCTGCTCAGAGAGCAAACTGACAGTCACCATGGGATAGGACTGCCTGTCCCCTGCAGTTCTGAGCCACGTTTGGGCTGTTCACAAAGTTCCCTAGCACACAGGGCTCTTCAGGGGAGGTAGAGGTGCAGTTAGAGACCTTGTGCTTTGGGGTGCCCCATGGGACTCCCCAGCATTACCCCTCTATGCCTGACACACACACTGTCAGGAAGCAGCATCCCTCCAGAGACTGCTGTTGCTCTTGCCCTCTGACCTTGTGTTGCCTTGGAATGGGGAACCAGGCAGAGCCAGGACACCTTTATCTCCCTGTCAGAACTTTAGACCTGAAATCCAGGAGCCAGATCCAAGGGTCAGAAATGCCCCCAGGAGGCGGCCCTGGGTGTTCTCAACACCACATGGAGGCAGGGCTGTCCAGGTAGAGGCTCCTACCAGCAGCAGGGCTGTCCAAGTAGAGGCTCCTACTAGCAGCAGGGCTGTCCAGGTAGAGGCTCCTACTGGAGAACAGTGGTCAGCCCTGAGTCAGTTCTCCTCCCTCATGAAGCTGGGATCGTATTAGAAATCTAATTATCACATCAATCATCTGGTAATTAATAGTGAAACTTGGTGGCGAATTTGCTGGGGCAACTAGTTGTAAATGGCAAGCTTGGAGCTGAGGCCATGTGGGGGCTGTAAAGGGAACTGGAAAGGATCCAAAACCAAGCCCTGGCTCACTCCATGCTCCCTCTCACAGTTGGCCCCCTGTTCCAGGAGAGCTGCTTTCCATGGGGTTTGGATTCATGGAGTACTAGAAGCCAGAGCAAGCCCAGAAAGCCCTCAAGCAGCTGCAGGTAAGCAGGCCATGAGCCAGGGTCCATGCTTTGTGCCCTTCACCTCTGAAACTGGGGGCAATACCTGATCTCCTGTCCTGCTGGGCCCGTCCAGTTTTCCAAGCAAAGAAGACCCCTGTCATCCCTCCACAGCCACTTTCATTCACTTTTTCCACCCACGCGCTTGTGTCATGGGGCTAGTTTGTGACAGCACTGTGGTAGGCCTGGGGAGATGCTTCCTCTTTTTAGTGGGGAGACGGGCAATGGAGCCATGAATTAAGACAAGACAAGATCATTCCAAATACTCACATGACTTCCGTAGTAGGGCTGCCTTGGACTGAGTGGGCTAAGGGGAGCCCCTGAGGAGCAGATGGCTGAGCTAACACCTGCCAACACGAAGTCACCTGCAGAGAGAACTGGAGGAAAAGCTGTCCAGGAGCAGAGGACAGCATGTGCAAATGACCTGTGTGTGGAACATCAGGGAGTTGGGGGTATAAGCCCCTGAGGGCAGCTGGCAGAGCAATGTGTGGCAGGTGTCAGGGGAGGTGGAGGTGTTTAGGACAAGATTTGCAGGTCAGTTAAAGGACTGGATGTCAGCCTTAAGGCTGGCGAGACTGTTGGAGGGCTGGAAGCACATGGGGAAGGGTCTTATTTGTGCTCCAGGACAATTTCCAGTCCCTGTGTGGACATGAAATTGAAGGAGGGTGGGCAGGAAACCCTCAGTGGTCAGAAAACAGTAGTTTGTGCCAGAGATGGGCAGCAAACTTGGTGGGAGGGGCGGGAGAGTATTTGTAGATTGAACATTTGGTGCAGATGGAGGAGACAGCCTTCCTGCTGAGCCCTATGTCTGGGGATAAATGGGATCCTTAGCAGGAGGAGGGAGCCATCACTGCAGGGAGCACATGGCCAGGGGACTGTACCACAACCAGGGAGCTGATCTCACTGGCAGTGACCACAGCTACCTCATTGAGGCCCACGTGCCAGGCCCTGCCAGGGCAGGGAACAGGGAAGACCACTTCTTGGTCTTTGGTTAGACACCAGAACTCCCACTGTGTCACCAGCACTGTGCCGTTAGCTCAGACATGGTTCCTCAGACCCTGTGGTCATCTTCCTCTTGCACTCAGGTCAAGGTTCAGTTCAACTCCATCATGCAGATAGCACACTGCTCAGCCCCAGCAGTGTGCACGTGCGTGCCTGTGGCCACCAAGGATTGCTTATGCAGAGCCACCTGGCTGTATTTCCTGGGAGGTTGGAGGAACTTTTGGAGTATTTCACTCAGACGCCAACTACACCTCCAGGGACCAGTGCTTTAGGTGCTGAGCGCTAGGCCGGGAATTTTGGGAGCTGCAGACTAGATAACAAGCTCTCTCTGCAAGCCACACCAAAAAGGCCCCTGAAACTTCAGATGCTATTAAACAGTGGCTGCGCCTATGCCCTTGAATGCTGTAAATGTCAAAGTACCACAGGGTTCAGGGAGCATTTGGAGGCTGGGTCTCTGTGAACACTGGTCGCTGCCTGTCTCTCACCCCGCCACTTGGGGAATGCCATTCCATGCCTGCACTCCCGACCCCTCTGCATGACCTCTGTGAGCTTGGCCTCTGTGAGCTCGGCCTCTGCCAGCTCATCCTCTGTGAGCACCACCACTGTGAGCTCGGCCTCTGTGAGAATGGCCTCTGTCTGCACAGTCTCTATGAATTCAGCCTCTATAAGAATGGCCTCTGTGAGCACGGTCTCTGTGAATTCGACCTCAGTGAGCTCAGCCTCTGTGAGGAAGACCTCTGTGAGCACGGCCTCTGTGAGCACAGCCTCTGTGAGTATGTCCTCTGTGAGAACGGACTCTGTGAGCAAGGCCTCCGTGAGCACAGCCTCTGTGAGGATGGCCTCTATGAGCACGCAACTGTGAGCATGGACTCTGAGATCAAGGTCTCTGTGAGGAAGGCCTCTGTGAAATCAGACTCTGTGAGCTTGGCCTCTCTGAGAAAGGCCTCTGTGAGAAAGGTCTCTGAGAGCAAGGTCACTGTGAACTCCACCTATGAGAGCAAGCCCTCCCTGAGCTAGTTCTCTGAGAGCAAGGCCTGTGTGAGCACAGAATTTGTGAGCACAGACTGTGAACAACGCCTTTGTGAACAACGCAAATGAGAGCAAGCCCTCTGTTAGCTAGTCCTCTGTGAGCTAGGCCTCTGTGATCAAGGTCTCTGTGAGCATGTCCTCTGTGAGGATGGACTCTATAAGCACAGCACCTGTGAGCATGGGATCTGGGAGCAAGTTGTCTGTGAGCATGGCATCTGTGAGCTCATCCTTTTTGAGCTCGGCCTGAGACAAGGCCTCTGTCAGCAAGGCCTTTGTGAGCTCATCCTCTCTGAGCTTGGCCACTGTGACCAAGGCCTCTGTGAGCAAGGCTTCTGTGAGCATGGCCTCTTTCAGCAAGGCAGCTGTGAGTAAGGCCTTTGTGATCAAGACCTATGTGAGCAAGGCCTCTGTGAGCAAGACCTATGTGAGCAAGGCCTATGTGAGCAAGGCCTCTGTGATCTAGTCCTCTACGAGCTAGGCCTCTGTGAGCACAGACTCTGTTAGCAAGGTCTCTGTGAGTATAGTTCTATGATTAAGGCTTCTGTGATCTAGTCCTTTGTGAGCACGGCCTCTGAGACCGTGGCTTCAGTGAGCAAGCCCTCTGTGAGCATGGCCTCTGTGAGCATGGACCCTCTGAGATTGGCCTCTATGAGCATGGACTCTGTGAGCAAGGTCTCCGTGAGCACAGTCTCTGTGAACAAGGCCTCTGTGAGCAAGGCCTCTGTGAGCACAGTGTCTGTGAATAAGTCCTCTCTGAGCAAGTTCTGTGTGAGCGTGGAATCTGTGAACTCATGCTTTCTGAGCTTGCCCTGAGACAAGGCCCCTCTGAGCGAGGCCTCTGTGAGCCCATCCTCTCTGAGCTTGGCCTTTGTGAACTCGGACTCTCTGAGCTTGGCTTCTGTGGACAAGGCTTTGTGAGCAAGGCTTTGTTAGCACATCATCTCTGAGCAAGGCCTCTATGAGCACAGTCTCTGTGAGCATGGACTCTGTGAGCTTAGACTCTGAGCCACGGCCTCTGTGAGCTCTGATTCTGTGCCTCTGTGAGCATGGCCTCTGTGACAAAGCCCTCTGTGAGCTCATCCTTTGTGAGTAAGTCCTCTGTGAACAAGCTCTCTGTGACCAGGCCTCTGTGAGCTCAGCCTCTGTGATCAAGGCCTCAATGAGCAAGAATTTTGTGAGCACAGCTTCTGTGAGCTAGGCCTCTATGATCAAAGCCTCTGTGAGCAAGGCCTCTGTGAGATTGTCCTCTCTGAGCTTGGCCTCTGTGAAAAAGAACTCTGTGAGCAAGGCCTCTGTGAGCATGGGTTGTGCAAACACGGCCTATGTTAGCAAGGTCTATGTGAGCAAGGCCTCTATGAGTTAGTTCTCTGTGAGCTAGGCCTCTGAGAGCACGGCCTCTGTGAGCATGGCCACTGTGACCAAGTACTCTGGCGGTGGCCTCTGAGCAAGGTCTCTGTGAGCAAGGTGTCTGTGAGCTTGGCCTCTGTGAGCTCATCCTCTCTGAGCTTTGCATCTGTGAGCACAGACTCTGTGAGCAAGGCCTCTGTGAGCACAGCCTCTCTGAGCAAGGTCTCTGTGAGAAAGGCCTCTGTGAGCATGGCTTCTGTGAGCTAGGTCTTTGTGAGCAAGGCCTCTGTGAGTATGGCATCTGTGAGCATTGCTTCTGTTAGCACATCGGCTGTGAGCAAGGCCTCTGTGAGCACAGTCTGTGTGAGCAAGGCCTCTGTTTGCTACTCCTCTCTGAGCTTTGCCTCTACTAGTTCAGCCTCTGTGAACAAGTTCTCTTTGAGCAAAGTCTCTGTGAGCCAGGCCTCTTGAGCAAGGCCTCTGTGAGCTTGAACTCTGTGACAAAGCCCTCTGTGATCTAGTCCTTTGTGAACTATGACTTTGAGAGCATGGCCTCTGTGAGTAATCCCTTTGTGAGCAAGTTCTCTGTAAGCAGGCCTCTTTGAGCACGGCCTCTGTGAGGAGAGACTCTATGAGCTCGGCGTCTGTGAGTACAGACTCTGTGAGCAAGGTCTCCATGAGCAAGGCCTCTGTGAGCTAGTCCTCTGTGAGCTCATTCTCTCTGAGCTCAGCCTCTGTGATCTCGCTCTCTGAGCTCAGTCTCAGTGAGCAAGGCCTCTGTGAGCATGGCCTCTGCGAGCAATGTTTTCATGAGCAAGGCCTCTGTGAGCTAGTCCTCTGTGAGCTAGTCCTCTGTGAGCTCAGCCTCTGAGAGCACAGCCTCTGTGAGCATGTCCTCTGTGAGCTCTGACTCTGTGAGTATGGACTCTGTGAGTAATGCTTCTGTGAACATGCCCTCTGTGAGCAAGGTTTTCATGAGCACGGCCTCTGTGAGAAAGTCCTCTGTGAGCACAGCATCTGTGAGAAAGTCCTCTCTCAGCATGGAATCTGTGAGCTCATCCTTTCTGTTCTTGGCCTGAGACAAGGCCTCTGTGTACAAGGACTCTATGAGTTTATCCTCTCTGAGCTCAGCCTCTGTGAACTCGGCCTCTGTGAACACATCACCTGTGAGCAAGGCCTTTGTGATCAGGGCATCTGTGAGCAAGGCCTTTGTGAGCAGGGCATCTGTGAGTAAGGCCTCTGTGATCAAGTCCTAAGTGAGCAAGGCCTCTGTTGTCTTCTCCTCTGTGAGCTAGGCCTCTCAGAATGTGCCTCTTTGAGCGCGGCCCCTGTGAGCAAGGCCTCTGTACACAAGGTCTCTGTGAGCAAGGCCTCTATCAACAAGGACTCTGCAATCTCATTCTCTGTGAGCTTGGCCTCTGTGAACATGGCCTCTGTGAAAAAGTCCTCTTTGATCTCCTCCTCTGTGAACTCGTCCTCTCTGAGCATGGCCTCTGTGAGTAAGCCCTCTGTGAACATGCTCTCTGTGACCAGGCCTCTGTTATCAAGAATTTTGTGAGCACAGCCTCTGTAAGCTAGGCCTCTATGATCAAGGCCTCTGTGAACATGGCCTCTGTGAGCTTGGAGTGTATGAGAATGACCTCTGTGATCGCAGCCTCTGTGAGCACAGCCCCTCTGAGCAAGGTCTCTGTGAGAAAGGCCTCTGCGAGTATGGCCCCTGTGAGCAAGGCCTCTATGAGCACATCCTCTGTGAGCACGGACTCTGTGTGATCTTCGACTCAAAGCACGGCCTCTGTGAGCTATGACTCTGTGAGTATGTACTCTGTGAACATGGCCTCTGTGAGCTAGTCTTATGTGAGCAAGGCCTCTGTGAGCAAGGCCTCTGTGATCTAGTCTTATGTGAGCGAGACCTCTGTGAGCAAGTTCTTCTTTAGCACGGCCTCTATGAGCATGGTCTCTGACAGCTCGTCCTCTCTGAGTTCGGTTTCTTTGAGCTTGGACTCTGTGAGCAAGGTGTCTGTGAGCACAGCCTACCTGACAAAGTTCTTTGTGAGCACGGCCTCTGTGAGCAAGGCCTTTGTGAGCACAATCTTTGTGTGGAAGGCCTCTGTGAGCACAGTCTCTGTGAGCAAGTTCTCTGAGCTTGTTGTCTGTGAGCAAGGCCTCGGTTAGCACAGACTGTGAGATCGGCCACTGTGAGCTCAACATCTCTGAGAACGGCCTCTGAGCAAGGCCTGTGTGCTTGGCCTATGTTAGCAATTCCTCTGTGAGCTCTTGTTTGCTTCAGAATGAATAGAAGCACAGAGGACACAGCAGATGTGTCATGGGTTGGGAAGCCAGTCACAGGTTGACCAGAGTTCCCTGCTAGCTGTGGAGGCTGACCTGTTTCAAGGGCCTTTTTCCTTGGAACTCCTGAGATGAATGGCCATCATATGGGGCCCTGCATACTTGCTTTCATGTCATGCTGCAGGATGGGGAGGGAAACTCTTTAGCCACCAGAAGGGTAGGGAGCCCGGCCACCACCCACCTTCCTCCTGAGGAAGATGAGGGTAGAGAAGTAATGTGGTAGAGTAATGTGGCTTGCTGACTGTGTGTCATAGAAACCAAACTGCAGTTCAAGGCACTGTGCACTGAACCACACCTTGCCACTCCTGTGTCTTGAAGAGCACAGAGTGCCTACAGCCAGGGAGGAAAGGGTGTTTGTACCAGGCAGGCTTCAGAGTGTTGCCTAGGCCTGGATCTGTGTTTGTGTAACTGTTGCTAGAATTGTATAGCCAGAGTGGAGTGAGGTGTTTGGGAAGGCCTTGAGCTTACACAATGTAGAGTCCCTTGCAAGAAAAAAGAATAAAGTATTCACATAAAATAATCCTTGAGATACCTTCGTAAGAGAGGCCTGTGGATTCAGCTCCAAGACCCTGGATGTGCCACCCCTCGGAGCCGCCATGCTCTGTTGAGCAGCAACAGACTTCCTGGGCTTCCTTCTTGCCCAGCTCAGGGAGCCCTGCAGGACTCTGGCTGCCTGTGGCTGCTCTTGGCCCAGGTGTGTCCCCAGCCAGGACTTGGCTTTGAGTCCTCAGCCATCACACCCCCCTCAGTCTGTGAGAAGAGTGGAAGACTGCTTCCAGGGAGAAGGTGTGAGACTGCAAGCCACTTTCTGGACAAGGTGCCCACTGGACCATGGGAGGCAGATGGAGGAAAGAGAGAGAAGCAGGCCACACCTGTGCAGGGGCACAGGCACCTGGCTTCCAGAGTTACTCCTGTTTAATCCACTCGCAGGAAGCCTTTCCCCATGTGGTGATGCTTTAAGCTTATAGAGCTTTAAAGAAGATGGGAAGCAAACCAAAGAAAGCGGATGGTGGGTGTCGGGTGGGAGTGGGAGGGAGAGTGTCCATGGGACGTGGGTGGCCAGCTGAAAATGTCCAATGTGCCCCAGTCCCACCCTGCTCTGTCCCTCACTGGGCATGCTGCCCAGGTGCTCCCTGGAGCATGAAGCCAGGGACCCAAGCCCATGGAATTACACTAGGGGTGCTGGGGCCCTGGGGCCAGGTCTGGAGGGCCTCTGTTGATGGAGGCATAAAGCAGTCCAAGGCCACCCCTGGTGCTGGCCCTGGCAATCCCTACTGACTCCTGGCTGCCTTTTGCAGGGGTGCTCCCATCTCTACTTGACCCCAGCCCCTGCCAGGACCTGGACCTATGGCAGGCCTGATCTGGCCCCAGATGGGACCAGGTGGGAAATGGGAGCTCAGATGGGCAGGTGAAGAAGAAAGGAGGAGGGTTGGCCAGCCCTCCTGCCCAGAGAAGACCAGTTCTGCCAAGAACATGGAGACCCAGAACTGCTGTTCAGGGAGTCACAGAGCATGCCTGACTGGCGTAGGGAGCCTGTCCCCCAGAGTCCTGAGCTGCACCCTCTGCATGGGTTAAAGTAGAGCCTGGGCCTCGGGAAAATGCTGAGTTTGTGCTGAGATCAGAAATGACGGAGGCACAGTGATGGCCTGGGGAGGTGCCCTGCCAGATCCCGGTGGTGCCGTGGATATCAGCACTGACCTCGCTGCTGGGGAGCAATAGCCACACGGTCACTCCCACCTGTGAGCACGTGAGCTCTCTCCCAGGGAAGGTGGAGAGACCTGTGTTCACCCACACTGGGATATGCCAGGGGGACTCGGCGCAGGACCTCAGCCTCAACTCAGCAGAAGCCATTTGGGCGTCACCTTGGGCTCCAGCTGGCTCAGTGGAGGGGCCCAGATCCTCCTGGTTATGCAAGTGAGCCCTGTTTGGTATGTGATGGTGGGGTGATCCAAGGACATGAGCACTCAGAGTCAGGGGTCATCAGAGGCCATTGTGGATGCTGGTGAATAACTCAACTGCTCTCAAAGACACTGTCACTCTGGTAGGGACATTTGCCAAGCATACAACAGCCTCCTCATCAGCACACTCATGAGGTCACCACCCTTGACACTTCTACCCAACAGACAGGAACAAGAGGGTCCTGGAACTGAGAGTCAAACTTACATTCCACACCTGGGACCTGTAGGTAACTGCTACTGTCTGCAGAGCCTCTATTGGTACCCCAGATGGATGGTCCCTTTACCTTTGTTCAGCGCACCCCTGGCACCTCCTGGAGCTCCCGACCCAGGACGAGGCTCCTGGAAGCAGGTCTTTGCCGATGGCCATGTGGATTTGACTGCATTAAGCCCATGGTGCTCCACATGCGGCTCAGCAGGAGTTGGGGCTGGGGGACCCGCCCTCTCGGTTTTGACAAGCCCTGCAGGGCACACTGGTGCAGGGTCCAGGTCAGGATCCCTGTGCTGGGCTGCAGCTCTCCTAATGCTCCCACCCCGCCCTCCGCACTGCCCGGAATTTGTGCCACTGTCCTCGGCCCATGGAGCCACGGCTTGGGCATGGGGTGGCATCTCCTCTCCTCGACCATTTCTCCCACAAGATTCTCTTTTGCAGACATTGACCCTTCCCCTGAGTGGCAGTGGCTGTTCACTGGGAGCTTGGTGGCCCTGAATCATGCTCAGTTTGGGGGTCGGTTTGTGGGGGGTTGTGCTTTGATGATCTGGGTGCCTGGGGCTGAAGTTTAGCATCACAGGAGGGCAATGTCCTCCTGCTTCCTGTTAGAAAATGGCCCCTGGTTTGCATAGTGGAATTAAGTGTCCTAAGAGTGCCACACACGGACACCACCTCAGTGCCTCTGTTCGTGAGGGTGGTCAGGAGGCCTCCTGGGACCCAAGATTCCCCTCATTACTATTCCAGGGAAGGAGAAGTTGGGGCTCTGTGGAGTTGGGTGCCTCCCTGGGCCACCCACAGAAGGGGATAGGGCTGGGGTTTGAACCCTGAGTTCTGACTGGCCCCTGCCACGCTGTCGTGGATCTTAGCTTGGGCTCAGCTCTCCTGCACTAGTGAGTGGGGTTTGCCGAGCACTAGGAAGCCAGACCTTCATTGCCCACAGAGGAGAGCGAGTCGAGGCCTGGCCCTTCCTGCAGATTCCGGTGATGAGGACTACAGCCACCACCTGGCGGGAGCCTGCATGGAGCACCCAGGACCTCCATTTGGTCCTCACAGTGGCACTGTGCAGTTGGTAATGCAATCCCTGCTGCAGAAAGGAGGCTGCAGAGGCCCAGACAAGTTAGGTCATTGCCTACCTGAGTCCAGAGCCCAAGCCCTGGCCAGGAGCACTTTATTCATCAGCTACAGCTGGGTACCAACCTGCCCCCAGTTGCAGGCCTCAGTCCACCTGCCCTGATCTGATCACTCATCTGTTTGGCTGGGGTAGAGCTCAGTCCTGTGGCTCCCTCATGCTGTGCTTGGCTTGAGGCTCCGGTCCCAGGGAGAGTTTGGATCGGCTGGCACGTCCTCCTCACAGCAGGGACAGAGCATGGAAATGTGTGGGGCTTCCACAGCCCCTGCCTTCTCCTAGCCACAGGGTGTCGTGGGCTGAGCCCAGCTTTCAGGGATGAGGAAATAGACTCCTTCTCAGAAAAAGAATCTGCAAATAACCAACGCCATGGAAACAGGGAGGTATAAAGAATTGGGACCCATGGACTAATTCCCACAAGCACCCACTCACTCACAACCCAGGTGGGGAGGGGATGTGCCACGTGGATAGTGTCTGACCCTCCGTAGTTCCACTTGATGAAGGTGTCAATGAGGCTCCTTCAGGGGCTTCGGAGTGTGATCTTTCCCAGGCTGGTGAAACCCAGTTCAGCCCTCCAGCATGAGGATGTACAGCAGCGGGTGAACGCAGCTCCCAGTCAGCCCAGATCCCCAGGACACTGTGAGGCCACGCTGCACTGTGTCACAAAGTCAGCATGCACCCAGACTCTGGCTGTCTTCAGTGTGCTTTTGGCTTTTGGCCTTTGTGCTCCCAGGTTTTGTTGGTCCCCTGTAATGGTGCGTGGCTGTGGGCCTTGTTGTCACGCGCTCATGCAGGCACACAGCCTGACTGACTGGCTGCTGCTGGCTTCGGATAGGCTAAACTTATGGGGCACTTTCTGGGGTGGGACCCCCATAAGTCGAGGACCCCTGTCAGCAGGTAGGGCCACAAGAGGGGTGGCCGTGGGGTGAGTGCCAAGTTCTTGGCTTCTGAGAGGCGCAGGAGCTGGAGGAGGAGGTCTCGGGTTTGGGAAGACTCCACTTTGAAGTGGATCCTGCAGGAGGATGAGGAAGGAAATGTGTCCCCATCCAGGGGACAGAGGATGGACCGGCTGCAGGGCTCCCAGGGCAGGGCCTGGCCAGGCGAGTGCTGGGTGCAGAGCAAGATGGGAGAGCATGGAGGGAGCGAGGGGAGCACAGGCCTGGGCTTCTCCTGCCTGGAAGGTTTTGGGAACGTAGTGGATTCTCTCCGTTTCCCAACAGATCTGGGAGCCGCTCATCATGCCTGTGTCTGACCTGGGAAAGGGACCCGGGGACAGAGCAGTGTGAGGGCCTTCCTGTGCTTCCTGGTCTTTCACAGCAGGGCCTGGCACACGTGCATGCTCAGTGCATGCTGGTACCGTGGCATGGAGGTGCATCCCCACACACCCGCCCCAGGGCCCTCAGCTGAGTCACCAGGGTTCAGAGGGTCCCGTGATGGAGCACAGTCACAGGCTAGGACCTTGAGGCCCAGCCAAAGCCCAGTGCTTCCCTCTGCTCGGCCTCCAAGTTCACCAGAGCAACAGGCGGAGGGAAGAAGCCTTGGCAGGTGGCCCAGGCCCTGCACTTGGTTTCCAGGAGCTCAGGCCCTGGGGTTCCTGGGCACCTTGGATCCACACAGAGCAGCTGCCTGGTTCAGAAGCCTGGGCACTGCCCCCCATGATGCCAAACACTGGAGGGCCCAGCTAAGGGCTGACCCTGAATCAACCTACCCACTCCCTGGACAGCTGGGCTGTCCTCTCTTTAGATGGGGATGCCAAGGCCCGGGAGCTCAGGTTAGTTTTCTGAAGCACAATGAGCACATGGTGGGCCCGGGCCCCTTCTCCTTGGTCCTGCAGCCTGCAGAGGGGCCTGACTGGGCCGCTGGCTCGGGCCTTTCTTCCTCCTGGGCCCCAGCCCTCTGCCCTTCCTGTGTCCTTGAACCTGTGCATCGGGAGGTCACCGGCTTATCTGTATGGCTTCCACAGAGAGCCGGCAACCTCTCCCAATGCATCACCAAGTGGCAGTCATGCCAGAGCCGGGATGTCATTTCCATCCATCTTTCTCCAACCACTGCCTGTCACTAGGAAAGGGAGGCCGGGTGGGGGGAGTGGGGAAGATGCATGGGCTGGGGAGAGGGAGGGGCTGGAGCTGGGAGGCAGGAGGGTGGAGGAGGAGGAAGAGTGGAAAGAAGAAAGGAAGGCAGGAGGAAGAAAGGCCCCAGGAGAGAGAGAGGCTGCCATACGTGGGGCTGGGAAGCAAACTGGGAGAGGGGAGAGGGACAGAGCAGGAAGAAGAGGCATGGAGTCTAGGGAGGCTGGGGAGCAGAAGGGAGAGGAGCCTGGAGGAGCCTCGGGGAAAGGCAGGCAGGGAGGGAGGCAGGAAGCAGAGGCTGGCCTCCATTCATCTGTTCTCTTAATCTCAGCTGCCCATCTCCACTCCGTGGCTCCAGGCAAATCCAGATCAAGTGAAGGCAGGGGAGCTCCCGGGAGATGGTCCTTCAGGGTGATCCTGAGCTGTCCCTGGACCCCAGGGTTTTCCTGGGCAAAAGGAGTCTGCCTGCCTCTCCATCGTCATGCGAGAGGCCCCTCTGCTATCCCTGTCCTTGTGGCCTCGGGATCTCACACTTGACTTGTGGCTGTGGGTGGGGGGTCGTGGTTTGGCCTCAACTGAAATGAGCACAGGGTTCAAACTGAAATGGCCCAGGCAGGTAGCATACACAGAGGCCAGGCCACCTCAGGGCACTAGGTAATGGCAGGTCTGCAGTACCCTGGAACATGCTCATGTGTAACAACAGGAACTGAGAGGAAGTGCATGGCTTCTAAGTTAGTCATCCAGGAGGGTCTACATACAGGGGGATGGACTGCTGAATGAGGGGGTGGGGTCCAAAGGGGTAGATCCTCCTCTCTGGGGAGAAGCAGAGGGGTCACTACCACTCAGGCCAAGGAGGTGAGAAGCGAGATCAGGGAGGCAGCCAGGAGACCAAATGTCTCACCTCACACCCCACCCTTCTTCCTGTCTCCTGCTGGTGCCTCCCGGTGGCTGAACCCACCATGCACCCTGGGGAGGGAGCCCTTGGTGGGTCCCTGTGGTTGAATCTCCCAGGACAAGAACAGGGTAGACGCCAGTGGGGAAAGGATCTGGGGGGACAGCGGGCTGCATGCACGCCCACACAAAGGTGTTAAATCTCACAATATTTGAACACCAACTCACCCAAGCATGACATAAAGCCCAGGCCTGGCCAGCACCATCTGAGAGCTTCTCTGGGCTCTTGCTCTGTTCTGCATCACCAGCCAGCACACACTCTGTGAGTCAGTCAAGGCCCCCCCGCCATGCTGGAGATTCCCAGAAGGTGAGGATTCAGGGCCCCTGGCTTTTCCTCTATCTCCACATGCCTTACACAATGAGAGGCACACAGTAGGCACTCAAACAGTGCATCCCTGGAATGAATGACTCTAACATGAGCAGATTCAACTGAGTGACCTGGAGTCTTCACCTGGCAATTTTACCACCACAGGAATTTACATGCAGCGTGTGTGTGGGTGGGTGTCACTCAGGTCTGGAGTGAGCCTAGCCACCAGCCAACATTTGCATTTGTTCCTTCAGATCCTGCTCAGCAGATCTGAGTAAGGGAACAAAGAATGTGTGTGTGTGTGTGTGTGTGTGTGTGTGTGTGTGTGTGTGTCTAAAAATCACTCCAAACTCAGGTAGCCTAGAGTCACAGGTGAGGGGGGTATATCAGTCAGCTTTTGATGCCTAACAAGATGCCCCAAAATGGTGTTTAAAACCACATCGATTTTGATTAGCAATGTAGACAGTGTATCAGCTGGGATGCTGGGTGGCTGCAGTGGTTTTCTGGCCTGGGCTGGCCAGTGGGGGCTGCATGTGGAGGACGAACTCACTCACGTTCCTGGCTGTGGGTAGCTGTCAGATCCGGGGGAAATCAGCAGCTTGTCACAGCTCCCTGTGGTCTCTCATCCCCCAGCAGTCTGGCCTGGGCCTCTATATGTGGTGGTGTCCAGAAAGCAACAAGATAGGACACACTCTCATGCACAAGTGTGTTTGAGGTCTCTGCTCACATCACAATGAATAATGTCCCTTGGTCAAAGCAAGTCATGTGGCCAAGTCTCTAGATTCAAGGAAGGGGAGTTGGGGAAACTTCTCCTGGCGGGTAGGGCAGCAGAGATTTTGTGGTAATTTTTGCAACTGACCACAAAGAATGAGCCAAAAAGAGAAGGGGTTTAAGCTCGGGACCTCCTCTCGATTCCTCTAAGCACACCAAGCTGTTTCCTGCCTCAGGGCCTTTGCTCTGGCTGTTCCTTTGTCTTAGAATGCTCTTCCCCAGGATGCCTGAAAAATCTGTGCTCTTCTTCATTTTTCAGCTGAAAGGTCAGCTTCTCCAAGGCTTTTCTGATCACTCTCTCTAAATAGGCTCCTTTCCTATTACCAAAGTGTCACATCCCTCTTCCTCCAGCACCATGTGGTTCAGAATGATTTATTTTTCACCTGTATCTCTGGCCTTCTAACTAACCAGTGATATCGTGAGGTTGGGGACTTGCCCATTTTTGTCTCCCCAGGGCCTTTCCCATATTACGTGATCAACAAATATTTGCTGAAAGAAAGGAGTGATTTGTAGCAAGAAAAATAGCTCCATAAACAATGCCTCCTTATATTTATAGAACCATTAAGGATATGAAGGCAGCATTAAAATTTTTGGTTGTTCTTCACCGAATTTCATAGGAGAACAGGGCCATGTGTAATCATGGGGGGTTGTAATCCCACATGGTAGGATATGATTATTTTTTGGTATGGTTTTGGATCTTCCCTCATATTTCTGAGGCATGGAGGATAGACTGTCCCAGCGCTGGTTGTCAGGGAGAGGTTGAATCTTTGAGGGTGTATCAGTTAGCTTGTACTGTGTAACAAAGTGCCCCAGAATTTAAGGTTTTAAAACAATGATCACCTTGGCCTATACCCAAAGGACTTAAAATCAGCATACGACGAGATACAGCCACATCAATGTTCATAGCTGCTCAATTCACAATAGTGAGATTGTGGAACCAACCTAGACGTCCTTCAATTGATGAATGGATAAAGAAACTGTGGCATATATATATACAATGGAATATTACTCCACCATAAAGAATGATAAAATTATGGCATTTGCAGGCAAATGGATGAAATTGGAGAATATCATGCTAAGTGAGATAAACCAATCTCAAAAAACCAAAGGACAAATGATCTCACTGATAAGCGGATGATGACATATAATGGGGGGCGAGAGGGGTTAGCATTAGGGTTAGGGTTAGGTTTAGGTTTAGGGTTAAGGAGAGGGGCAAGAATGGAGGAAGGAAGGACTGTATAGAGGGAAAAGAGGGTTAGGGGGGTGGGGGGGAAGGGGGAAAAATGGCAGAATGAATCGAACAACATTGCCCTGTGTAAATTTATGATTACACAAATGGTATGCCTTTATTCCATGTACAGAGAATCAAAATGTATCCCACTTGTTTACAAGAAAAAAAATATTTAAAAAAATAAAAAAAAAACAATGATCAATTATTTCTGCTCTTTTTTTTTTTTTTGTACTGGGGCACTCAACCACTGTGCCACAACCCCAGCCTTATATTTTATTTTATTTAGAGAAAGGGTCTCACTATTGCTTATGACCTCACTTTTCCTGTGGCTGGATTTAAACTCATGATCCTCCTGCCTCAGCCTCCCAAGCCTCTGGGATGACAGCCACCACACCTGGCCTACTGCTCTCGTTTATGGGGCAGCTGGGCACTCTCCTCAGGCCTTGGTTGGGGTCCCTGCCTCTCTGGACAGGGGTGGTTCAGTTCTGGTGATCTGGCCCTTTTCCCCTAACATCTCTGGGGCCTGGATGGGGCAGCAGGGCAGTGTTGGTCTCTGTTGTCTCTCACCCTTTCACAGCCCAGCTTTGACTTTGTTCCATGGTGACAGCAGGGTCCCCATGGGACAGAGGGAGTGCAGAAGCTCCATGGACCTGGTCAAGCACCACACCCTCCATTCTGTTGTCCAAGGAGCATCTCAAAGAGCCAGAGAGGTCAGATAGACTCCAGTTTTTATCAGAAGAGCGGATCCAGGGAATGGGCAGACATTGCCATGGTACGGAGGGGGCTGGGTGGCCCCCAGGCTGGGCCATGCTCCCTGGTCCAAGGAACAGTGCTCACCGAGCCAGTTCTTGGGTAGTACCTGACCACTGGAACTGGGCACCCATCTTTCCCGGAACGTCTGTCCCATCACGCTGTCACTCTCCATTTGTCTCTCTCACGTGGCTCTGAGTTCTGCCAAACCCAGACAGAGGCTGCTATTTATCATCAAGACACCAGTGTCATGATCCCTCAGTGATTCTGGATTCAGCCCACCAGCTGCTCACAGCCTGGCCTCTGCCCACCTCTCCTTCTCCATCCTGTGCCCACTGCTCCTGTATCCACTCCCTCACTGCCTGTCGCTCTGCCATGCCAATCTCTTTCCTGCCCCAGGCCCTTTGCATGTGCTCTTTCCTCTGCTGAGGCATGTTCCTCTGGCACAGAGTAGTCATCCCTTCAGAGAGGCCCTTCCTGTCCACTCCTGTCCCCCTGGCTATTTTCAATCACCTCTGCATTTGTCATAACTTGACATTTTATTTATTGATGCATCTGTTCATTTCCTGTCTGCTTCTGCTCCGTGGACTGTCTGCTCCAGAAAACCATGAGCTTTGCCTTATTCACCAACAGTATTCCTAGTCACAGGAAGAGCACCTGGCACATCATAGGTGCCCAATAAACATGGCTCAAGTGGGTGAATGGATGGGTGACTTTTCCATGTCTCCAGCGTATGGCACACATGCGGATGGTTGACATCGATGCTTCAGAACACATCAGGCTGGAGTCCTGGCATGGTCATGTCCTTGCTGTGTGTCCCAGCAAATATCTTAACCTCTCTGGTTTCCATTTCTCATCTGTCGAGTGAAGCAAATAAGAGTCCCTCACTCATAGGTTCATGGAAGAGGATTTGCTGTGACACTCCATGTGAAGCACTCAGCGTAGGACCCAGCACTCAAACACTGGTGACTCGTTATGTCACTTAGTCCTCACACTCACCACACTGGGAGGTAGGTTGCTGTCTCTGGGGAACAGATGAGGGAGACCGAGACCCGGGAGGTTAAAGTTCTGGCGCTGGAGACCATGCCTCAGGGGAGAGTGTCCCTAGGCTGTTCCAGCCCTCGGAAGCAGTTGGTCTCCATGCATGCATCTTGGGGAGCCATCCTGCAGACAGTTCCAGAATCAAAAGGGAAGCTTGCTCTATTTGCTGGGGTCTCAGGAATCCAAGGGGCTTTCAGGGGCAGAAACATTCCAGGGGGTAGAATGTGGTGGGAAGAAGGGGGCTTTTGTGTCCCCTGGAGATTTGGGAGTGATAGGCGGCACTCCACAGACACCTTTGTGCACCTACCTTTTAGCTTCTAAAGAATCATTTCCTTAGAATTAGTCTGCAGTGCTCTGCCGGGTGCTGTGGCCCCTGCACCCTCTCCCTCCCTGCCCTCCTCTGGGCTGCTCCAGGGGGTGACCCTACAGGCCCTTCTTCCTGGTTCAGGCCATGAGAGGCTCCATCAGGGGCTGGCGAGGGGCAGGGGGATTTCTCAGGTCCCTCCTGGGTTCTGCAGTGCAGCTTGGAACCAGGGTTCCATGGCTTGGAACCAACCAGTGTGGTTGGTTCTCCCCACACCTCTGTAACAGCCCTTTCATTGAGTCTTTTTTCTTTGAACCACGTGGGGGTCAATTCTGTTTCTAAGACCCTGACAGAGGCATGGGTTTACCACCTTGAGTGTCATAAGGGCTTCCATGATTATTCCAAGTGGATTCCCCTGAGCTCAGACCGACTGACCCGCCATTGATGAAGCTCACACGGTTGACCAACAACCTGGACAGCACTGGCTTCTAAAAACCTGTAGGTGTTGGAAGCGACACCTCAAAGCTCTACTTTTCTCTCTTTCTGTGATTGACAAGCTGCACCGCGGGTTCCCTGTGGCGGTGGTGGCCCTAGGAGACACCTGGCAATGTCTCTCTGGAGATAGTTTTAGTTTTTTCCCAAATGGGAAGGGTTGGCAATACTGGTTCCTACGGGGTCGTGGCTAGGAGTTCAGCTACACATTTCGCAAGTCACAGGACAGTCTCTTGGGACAAAAAAAAGTCACCTAGTTAACGTTTCATGTCTGCAACCAAAACACCAGAGCTAAATAAACTGGAAGAAGAAAGATTTTTTTCGGCTCCCGATTTCAGAGGTTCCAGTCTGTGGTCGACCGACCCCACTGCTTTGGGCCTGAGGTGAGGCAGAGCATCATGGCAGAAGTGCATAGGAGGGGAGGAAGGCTGTCTGCTCAGGGCAGCCAGGAAGCAGGGAGAGGGGTGGGCAGCAAAGGGCCTGGCCATGCTCCGAGCTCCCTCCCACCCTGCCCCACCACCTCCCTGAAGTCCACTCAGATTATTCATCTCCCAAGTAGATTGATCCACCAAGGAAGTTGATCTTTCGTGACCAGAGAAGTGATCTTTACTAAGAAGCCATCCAGGGGATCCAGCCTTCAAAACGGGCACTTTGAGGCAGATTCCGGGCCCACACCACAGCACCCTGTGTGCTGAGGTGGGGGGCCATAGGTTACGTGCTTGCTGCTCAGGCCTCAGTGGATGCAGAGCTGGGCATCTTCACCCTGTGTGTTGACCACCTGACTAGCTGGTTGTCCTTCCTTGGCTGGGATCATCAGCTTGTGTCCTTTAGCCAGTGGCCTGGGATTCGGCAGACCCAGGCTCCCAGCAAGCCATTCAGGTTTTCTCATCCTGATGATTCTCCTGTGAACCTTGTGAGGGGCATCTCTCCTTGCCCTGCTGAGTTTCAGTGGACCTCAGATGGGACAGTGGGCAGGGCAGGATGGGGAAGAGCATCAGGTGCCAGGTCTATCAAACCGAAGGGTGTTCCAGGGCTTCAGGGCAGGGATTCACCGACCAGGGAAAGAGGCCACTGGCTGGTGACATATGGTGGAGGGCAGCCTCAAGTGGGCAGCTCATCCTTGGTCTGGAGTCTACATAGCACACTGGTTAGATTTGGAAGAACCTGTCTTTCTGGGGCTACTTACCACTCACTGGTGATATTTACTTTGGTCGAAAGACCTCAGTTTACTTATCTATAAAAAAAAAGTAAGATAATAATTCTTGCTTCAATAATGCATTGCCATATAAGAAACCACCCCAAACTGAGTGGTTAAAAACAACCAGGGTCTATTAATCCTCACAATTCTGTTAGCTGAGCACGTGGTATCTGCTGGGGTCAGTCATGTGGCTGCATTTACATGGCAGCTGGATTATAGGGGGAAGTCCAACAGGGCTTCGCTTACATGCCTGATGTCTCCGGGCACCTTCATGTGACCTCTCAGTCCTCACGGCTGACTTGGGCTTCCTCACAACAGGGTGGTCTCAGGGGGATCAGTCATCTGACATGGAACCTGGCTTCAGATAAGGAAAGGTAGAAGCTGCCTGTCCTCTTAAGACTCAGGCTTGGGAGTCTCAGAACATTACTTCCACTGCATTATATGGCAAATCCAGGCCAGACTAGACTCAAGGTGTCGGTAACTAACCTGTACCTTTTGGTGGCAGGAGCCGCTGGTGTTTCAAGGAGTGGGGAAATCCATGTCGGCTGTCTCTCGAAATCATCTGCGGCAGCTCCATCTCCTAGGACTGTTGCTAGGAGTGAGCGATGTGATGAACCCCGTGCGTGTGGCTGATGGAAGCTGGCTGTTGCTGAAGGGTGTTATCAAGAGATATGGAGGGGGTTGGGGGGTGGTCTCCTATTCTCGAGGCTGCTGGTTTCGGTAGGTACTTTTCCAGCACATTAGTTTCTTCCCTAATGTCACTGGCGCTATCTCTGACTCAGGTCTTCGGAGGTAACGGTACCAGTAATGCCGACTCCGATGGAGGGCTTTCCACGCACCAGCTGCTTCATGTAGATGAGCATATTCACTCCTCACCACGACCCTTGGAGGTAGGTCCTGTCATGACTACCCCTTCACAGATGAGGAAACTGAGTCACCAAAAGGTAGAGCAGTTTGGACGAGTGGACCCAGCTAGAAATGGTTGAGCCATGACCTAGACCCTCAGCGAGCTGCTGCTATGGTCTGTGCTCAACCACTGGATAATAGGTGGCCGCACATTTCAGGGCTGTAAATGATAAACATTTATCACCTCACCATTTCTCTGGGTCAGAAATCTGGGAGTAGCTTAGCTGGGCCTCTGGCTCAGGGGCCATCCCTGGCTGCAATCTGCCCACCAGCCAGGGTCATACCCACGTCATGACTTGGTTTTCCCCACCATCATCTATTCGTTAGAAGTAAGTTACTAGGTCTAGCTCTTCAGGGACAGGAACCACTCCAGGGCCTGGAAAGCCTCCGTGGGGGACAGTGGAGCCACTTGGTGGTGGCCATCTTGGCGGCACCCTCCTGCCATACCTCCTCTGCCCTCCGTGAGAGCCAGCCCTGCTTACATACCCTGGCTTTCTTTTATGTATTCCTCTCTGTATCCTCGAAGGCCAAGGAGAGGCCCTGAGTGTCCAACCGAGCTGCTCGGCTCTGGTCCCTGTCTTGCAGGAGATGAGCTGACATGGAGACTATCGATCCAGGGCATGCGTGACTCAGTGGCCAGAGAGGATCTCCCAGAGAGGGAGGGGGCACCCCCAAAAATGAGCAGTGTTCAGAGAAAGAGCCGAGCAGGTGGAGAAGAGAAGGGCAGCCAGAGCTCCTGGGTTTGTGGGGACTCGTGGGCGACAGGGCCCGTGTTCTCCTGTTCAGGGGCCGGTTGGCTTACGGTCTCAGGAGGGAGGTGGGAGGTTTTTATTAAAGTGACTGGAAGATGGAGAAATGCAATGGGCACTCATCCTTCCCAGGGTGAGTGTGGATCCTGTCGCTTCAGGACAAGGGGATAGCACACACCAAGGTGGTCATGGCTCGGGAAGTCATGGCATCTTCCTGGGAAGAGGTTCCAGATGGGAACCACAGAGGGAGGGACCTGTGTGTGCAGGGATGTGGGGTGCTTTGGGATCACAGCAAGGGATGTTCCCAGGAGGCCACCCACAGACAGCAAGGACACGGGTTCCTGCTTCTGCCTTTAACTGTGCAAAGACTCTCTGATCTAGAACTTTCCCAGTCAGTGGGAGGAGTCTTGCAATCGTCTGTCTTGCCTGCTGACTTGGTCACAGGAGGAATGTGTGGGGAATGAACTCGGTAAGACGTCACTGGCAGCCAATAGTTCTGTCCCCAGGGGAGGAGCAGACACCATGGGAACATGGGCAGTGTGTCCTGCAGAAAACAGTAAAAGCAACAATGGCTGGGTGTGTGATCTTCACGACAGGCCTCAGGCAGTGACTGTGCCACAGACTGTCCCTGATTACATGGGAGGAAACTGAGCTAGAGAAGAGAGCCAGCTTGCTCAAGGTCACGATACTGAGAGGTGTCTGGCAGGGGTTCAGGCGTTGCTGCCTCAGACTCCAGGGCCGCTGACCACTGAGTTAGGACTCCCTCATCTTATTCCCGCCTGGGTATGTTTGGGTGGGATTGGCAAATCTGTCCACCAAGCTGGGCCCTTGCCACCTTTGCCCAAAGCTGGGCATGCCCACACAGTTGCCCACTCTTACCATCTTGGCCCTTAGAAGGTGGCATTGCAGGGCTCAGGGTGACCTCAGCAAGGAAAGGCTGGCCGCAGAGGCCACAGGGTGCAGCCAGGACATCAGGAAATATCTATGCAAGGAAAGTCTGGAGGTTGCCTGCTTCCTTCTTCACAGGGGCATTTTGCACTTGAGTGGAGATTTGCTCGACAGCATGGCGGCTCTCAGTCCATGAGGGTGGGTGTTCCCTGTGGGTTCCAGCTCCCTGCACCCTGGACCTGGATCCCTCCTTCCTTGCCCCATGCTGGCCAAGGCCTCCCCTCTCCACCCACCACGCAGCTGAGACCTGTCCTGCTGCTATCTCAGCTGAGGGTGCAGGTGCTGGGGTGGAAGAGGGGTAAGGAGGAGGATGTGGCCTTCCTGGTGATTCCTCTCACGTCCCTGGTTCCTGCAGAGCTGCCTAGGAATTGGTCTGGGACAAGAGAAGACTGAGCTGGTGAGAATATTCAGACACCAGACCCATGGGGGATCCTTCCAGCATTTTTGGCAAGTATTGGAGGGTTTACTGAAAGAGGAGAGGAGAGGGGAGGAGAGGAGAGAGGCCAGGAGAGGAGAGAGAGAAGGGAAGAGAGAAAGAGAGAGCACAAAGCAGATAATCTACTCTGGACCTCTGCCCTCACTAGATCACTATGCAAAGACCTCAAACAACACAGAAACACACACACACACACACACACACACACACACACACACAGAGGCACGCACACTGATTTCATCTCTTCGGCTGGGCTGTGAACTCCAGGTAGTCCAGATAGACATCTGATTGTGTGTCTCGCCTCTTCCAGGAAGAGTGAAATGGAGCATTTGGGTCCAAAATGGCCCCAGCGGGTGTGGGAGGTATGGTTGATTTTCAGACAGATCACAAACATATTCCAGAAGAATCTTCCCTGGTAGACAATATTTCCTGGTGTCATCCCCACCTGTGATGACCCTCTCCCTCTCCCTCATCACCCACACAGTGGGGACATCACCAAGTGTCTATGGCTCTTCCCTGGGCCATCCATCCCGTGGCCCAGGTCCTACCTGCAGACATGCACAGTGAACAGTGTGCACAGCTCATTCTGCACACATCTAAACACTGGTAAACACAGCATCCAGATGCACAAAGACAGGCCACGCACACACATGCACACTCGCACACATGCACATTTGCCACAAGTAATCTGCACATGACTAATTGCTCCATCCTGTGCATGTGTGTGGGTGTGTGTGTCCCAGCAAACCCCCAGCAGCCACACGCTGGTCAGCCACTACTTGAATTAGCACCAAAGGATTATGGGACCCTGGGTCATTAATCTAGGTGACAAATAGGACTCATAAGGCATATTTGCACCCGAAATTGAAAAGATTAGGCCATATTGTCAAATGGTAGGATTTTATCGCCTCCACAGCAGATGCTGTTAAATATTCATGAGCTGCATATGTGGGAGAATCCCAGCTAGACCGGTTGGCTTTCAGCTGCAGAGGGAGAGGGGGGAGATTTATCTGGACTCAGCAAGGGATGAAAGGTACGGGATTGTGTCCCCTGCTTGCTGGGCACAGCGTTGGGGGAGGGTCTGGGTGGGGCCTCCTGGGCTTCTTTGTGAAGGAGGAGGGGGCTCAGTCGGTCACCCAGGCAGGGTGCTGTGGGAGAGGATGAGGAGGTGGCTCCTCACGGGCTCTTGCCTTGCTGCATTGTGGGTGATTTCTACTTGTGTGCTGTCCCCCAATAATGGGGAGCTTCCCAAGTAGTGCATTGAACTTATGTGGCTCCCCACCTTCCCGTACCCCCAGGGTCCAGCCCCGTGACAGGATGGAGCCAGCAGAATTGAGCAGAGGCTCCAATCCCTCCTCTGGACATGCCCCACTGAAGAAAGAGAAGAGCAAGGGTCTCACCTCCAGATCCTGGGGCTGGTGCTAAGACTGTTCCAGAAGCTAGTCTGGGCATATGAATATTGATTCAGAGAAGGAGTCTGGTGTCCAAGAGACCCCCACACAAATCCTGGATCCGTCACTTCATGGTCATGAAGGCTGGAAATGTCACTTCCTGGACCCTGTGCCTTCACTTCTTCATCTGGAAAAGGGATTCAATGACAATAACTCTCACTTCCCTGAGTTGTTGGAGGATTCAATCCAGCTCTTGGTCCCTGGTATTCAGTAAGTGCTCAATAAATTTCAGCCATGACAATAGCAAGATTGTGATTTATAGAGGGCCCCTTTGGTGCCAATCACCACACTCAACAGGGCAAAACTTAGATGGCAAAACTCTGCTATTCAATAGGGTCATGGCCAGCCTTTGAAGCAAATGAGTTAAAATTTAAAAATTCAATTTCTCCATGTCACTCACGACATCCCAACTGCCCAGGAGCCGGGTGGCTGCCATATTGGACAGCACAGATGGGGGACTTTCCATTGCTGTGGAAAGTTTCTGACCACAGCACCGTGGGTGATCCAGCCCAGGAGGGGTCTCCTGCAGGGAACCTGCCTGGCTCAGCTCAGCTGCATTGGGTTTGAACTTGGGAGGGAATGTTTGTCAGCAGTGAACCCAGCTTCTTTCCCAGGGGACTCGTCGAAGCCCTTGATACATCATGGGTGCCATGAACACAGGATGTAGAATTCCCCAAGGGACTTGGCCACGGGGTGTGTCATGGGGTCGGGCTCCCTGGGAGCAGTTTGGGAAATGTAGCCATAACACCCACCCCCATCCCAGAAGGTATTCATGGCTGATTTTGGCCACAAAGGGTCCCTTCCGTGAACACTTACCCAGAGCTGCAGAGGACAGCGTTGGGGCCATGCAGACAAGGCCTCTGTGCTGTGTCCAGGGAGGAGGCCACTCCCTGCCCAAGGGCTCTCTTTCTGACTGTGGGAGAGATGGTCCGCAACCAAGGGCAGATCAATCCTGGGCCTTCCCCCTCCTGTGGGCAGGGATGGCCGAGAGCTGCCCACTCCGCCAGCAGGGCTCCATCCAGTTCCACCCAGAGGCAGCTGGCTACTCAACTCTCCTTTCCTGGTTCTTCCCACATCCCCTCTGAGCTGAGGCCACTTCCCAAATAAACCACTAGTGTTTGGAACCCCTGCTGGGGGCGGCATGTGCCGTGACACCCCTGCTCTGTCCCTTGAGTGTTTCCCTGTCGCCCATCAGATGAAGTCCACTCCTCTTAGCAAGGGTCTCCACATACCTGTCCAGCAGTGCCTGCCACACACTGTGCTGTGGACACGCTAGGAGGGTCCCCCTCCAAGGTTCACGCTCCTTCCTAGCCGGCCACCCCACAAGCATACTGCCTACCCAGCTGTTCTGTCATCAAGGCCAACCTTGAAGTCACTATGGTTCCCACCACATTCTCCCCTGGACAGTAGATATTGATTAACTCCAAACCCTTCAAAGGCCAGGCAGGCCTCCCACCTGTGACTGAGCTCAGTGGCCAGCCTCCCCAGGCCCTTACGCAGCCTTGGGTGAATGTCACACTTCTGCAAAATGGAAGCTCAGACTCTAAGACAGGAATAGCAGGACATGGTGATCAGTGTGGCTGGGCTGCCTGGGGGCTGCTGGCATTTCCTGGGATATGCTTTTCCCACAGAAGGGCCTGCCAAGGTTTTCCCCGGGGGGCCTTTCTGCTGTGGGTATTGGGGGGCACCCAGAGTCGGTAAAGATCTGCTGAGAGCCTGGGGAAGGAGAAGAAGATCAGGGAGGTCAGGGTGGACCTCAGGGATGTCTCCCCAAAGCACAGCTCTGGCCTGGGAGAAGTGCTCTCCATCCTGGTCTCCCAGCTGCTCAGATATGTGGCTATGTGGCCTCATCCCTCGAGGTTTCCAGGACCATTCCCGAGGACCTCAGCACTGATGGTTCCTGAGGGTAGACTGGAACATGCCAGACCCTCATGAGTGACCAGAATGACCACCAGATGAAACAGGGAAGAAAGTGGCCTCTACCAGATGCCTGAGGGTGGCTTTGCAGAGTGTGGCCAGAGCCCTTGGCCATTGGGGACATCTGGATTGAAGACAGGGGCTTGGCAGGTCCCCAGTGGAGGCAGGCATAGAGCCATAGAAGAAGGAAGAACCGGCGTCAAGATTGGGTTGATGACATGGAGCATCCCTGGGGGAGAACCCTGGAGGGTGGGGGCCAGGGACTGGAGCCAGGAGCACCCTTGCCCCTGCCTCCTTCCAGCTCTGTCCCCTGGGCAAGGGGTCTCACTGTTCTGTGCTCGGCTTCCCCACCTGTAAAATGTGACTCACAGTAGAAGCTACCTCCTGAGGGGTCGGACAGCAGCCAAATGGATGAATCCCCGTGGAGACAGAAGGACCCCAGTGCATTCCAAGGAGTGTCACCTGTTATTAGCATTTGCTGGGTATTGAACAGACATGACCATGAGCATTCTCATTTGATCTTTTAGTTCAACCCTTTGGGGTAAGAGAGATGGTTTGATTTCTCTTCCTTCTAGGTTCCTAGAGTTGTTTTATTGAGTAGCAGGGATTGAACCCAAGGGTGATTAACCACTGAGCCACAGCCCCAGCCCTTTTATATTTTATTTCGAGCATCTCACTAAGATGTGGAGGGCTTTGCTAAGTTACTGGAGGCTGCCTTTGATCTCAGGATCCTCCTACCTCAGGCTCCATAGCAGGTGTGCGCCACCACGCCTGGCTCATACGGGTTTTAAATCCTGCCTAAGGTCACACAGTGGGTGATCTGGTCTGCTGGCACTTAAACTCAATGCAAAACCCCTGTTCTCTCTGCCTCCTTGTTTGAGGATGGGGGAAGGAGGGAAGATACTGGGGACATCAAAAAGCCCACATCCACTTGTCCACAGGCCATGAGGAAAGCAGATGTCCTGCTGTGGACCTGTCTACACTAGAGCAGCACTAATGTGTGAAAGCTCCCACCCCATTTTCTCTCCTCTGTTGGGCTGTGAGCTCTAGATTTTCCATACAGACCTGCCCGGATGCTCCTCACAGGGCCCAGAAATGTAGAGTGTTTGAAATCAAAATGACCCCAGAGGATTGGGATATGCCATTGCTTTCCAGACAGACCACAAACATTCCAGAGGAATGGCCCCCTGTAGACAGTATTTCCTCTGGTCTTCCTTCACCATGGCTGTTTCCCCTCCACTACCACCTAGGAAGTGGGGGATCAGATGACATATTTAAGTGGTTTCTATCTTTCTCTCCCCCGATGGATGCACAGAGGAGAGGGGGAGTAGGGGAGAGAAAGAGAGGGAAGAGGGACCCGCTAAGGACTGTCCCCTACCCCCAAGTCATGGCCCCATCACTTCTCTTCCATTCAGGGTCCCAGCCCCAGGTCCTCTGCATCCTGTCACCAGGTTTGGGGGACAGGCAAGGGAGCAGAACAGAAAAGCAACTCAGAGTGCGAAATGTGTATTCCTCCTGGTGACACAGCGACTCCCTAGCTGGCAAAACATGCCTTGATCTATTTCCCCTGGTAGTGATTTCAACAACAACAATAACAGATCCATCATTTCCCTAGCAGGCCATGGAGGGTGGTGGGGGTTTGTTTTTCTTCTGGTGGGGACAGAAAGCTCTTTATTCTCTTCTTGTTTGGGAAGACTCCTGCTGGAGGAGCCCAGTCTGGCTCTGGGAGGGAGCCCATGCAAAGGAAGGGGGTGACCAGGTGTCAGAGGGAGCATGCTGCCCCCACTGGGCCTCTGACCCTGAGCACAGGATGACTCAAATTTCTCCTCTCTAAAATGGGGGGAATCCCCCAGCAAAAAGAGAGGGGCCAGACAGCAACAGGAGGCCTTGGGAGCCAAAAGCAGTGCTCACATTTCATTGTGAAAATGAAACGGAGCTGAGCTTTGTGCCAGGCCTCACTAGCACCTGGGCGAACAGTCTTAGATTTCCTGCTCTGGGCACTTGCCTCTTGCCGGGTGTTTTGACATTTCTGATCTTTAGGATCTTCCACCTAAGCCTCTCCATCCATTTCCCACACAGTGAAATGGAGGTTCAGAGAGGGTAGGTGACTTGCCCAAGATCACACAGTGTGCGACTGGTGCTATCAGGATCTAAATGCAGGTGGCTCTGAATCCAGACCTTGTCCGTGGCCCAGCATCTCCTGGAAACCTGATTGAAATGCAAAATCTCGGGTCTTGTCCCAGATGTACTGAATCCTGAACTCAGGTTGGGCCCAGGCCTCTGCTTATTAGCCCCCTGGGCAGTTCCTGGGGACAACCGCGGCCGATAACTCAAATGTCACCACTGGCTGGCAGCCTGCGGAGCTGTGACCACACCTGCGTCCACTCCAGGAAGCCCGCGTCTCTCCTCAGTCTCCATCTGCAGAATGGGCACCATGGGGCGTCTCTGCCCAGCCTGCCACCTGGAGCATTTCCCTCAATGGACCTGAAGGTGATGCGTCACCAGCATCAGGGTATTGATGGCGTGCTGTGTGCCAGGCCGCGCTGAGCGGTCTGATGTCGTCGCATCTTGGCTTCAACCCCATGAGATGGGAGCTGTCCTGCAGAGAAGGAAGAGGCTCAGAGACAGGGTCCTTTGCTACCAAGGGGCTTCAGGTGGGTCTAGTCCCTATAACCCCCACACCTGGTGGCTTTTACTGGACAAGGCGCTAGGCCAAGCCAGCAGTACGGGTTCCCACAGCTCCTGGGCGCAGATGAGCGACCTAGGGATGGTGCATGTTGGTGCATGTTCGTGCGTGGGCATGAGCTGGCCTGCCCAACGTGCTTACCCATGAACCTGGTCCCCACTCTCGAGGAAGCCCTGGACCCCAAGGTGAGGCACAGATTCCAAGCGTCTCAGCCCCTGAATTCCCAGCCCAAGGCCACCTGTCCCCTGAGCCCAGGCTGAAGCAGGAGACTTGCTCTGTAGGTGAAGCCTGGACAGGGACCCAGGGCCAGACCTGCATGCAGACTCAGGCCAGGGAGGCTCAGGCCTGCCACCATGGCCAAGCTTGCTGATCCTCCGCCAGTCTCTCCACTGCCCTTGGGAGTGGGCCTTCTGGCTGAAGTTTGCCCTCAGGTGGGGAATGTGAAGAGGACGGATTCCTTTTTTCCTCTAAAGATAATCCCTTGTGATTAAGCAGGAGCAGACCTCTGGGCTGCTGCTCCAGAACCCCAGGGAGCCAGGGGTCAGCAGATCTACCTGAGGGCCACCCCAGGGCATGGCCTGTCTGTAAGGTGTCCCTGGTGCCTGGCACTGCCCTTCCTTTCACTTCTTGTCCTCACCCCCCAGTCGTAGAGCTGGGCATCCTAGCGGAGGACCTTGGGCTGCCACTCAAAGATGCTGACCATCCAGCCTTGGCCAGGGACATGTGTCAGCCTGGTCTGGACAAAGGCTCCACAATCAGGGACAGGCACAGTCGCAGGTGGGGACCCTAGGAGGTGGGGAAGCAAGCCTTGTCCTTCCCCGTGGGTAGGTTTGGGCCCAGTGGCTGTAGCTGTCTCCTGGTGTCCACACAGTCTGGAGCCCCTGACTGCTTGGCATATAAATACCTGGACCGTTGCCGACTTGCTCTTGACCTTCAGATGTGTCTTTCCTGCTCGGGGCCTCGGTTTCCACATCTGCATAGTGACGGTGAATTTTTCAGGTCCTGTGTCCATCCAGCCTCTGTGTTTCACCTCCTCTTAGGAGGACAAGGGAGGCTCAGGGTCCAGGGTCTGATAGAGGAATGGAGAGGAGCCAGGGAGCCCGGGGCCTTGGCCAGGATGGATGGGAGAAAGGAGGAGAAGGTACCAATGGGACGGGAGTCCAGACGGGAGGCTGGAGGTGGGGAGGGGGGAAGACAAAGGGCAGCCTCCGATCAGGGAGGCAGATGGGGAGGAGTGGCTGCTGGTGGACCCGAGAAGCCCAACCAGCCACAATCACAGGTCCAGCAGTGGTGCATGGTGCCACCAGTGGAACTCGGGCTCGCCTGGAGAATGAGCCAGTAGCTATTGAGCTCAGAGTGCAAGGGACGCCTAGCACTGATTCCGCTCCCCCGGAGCAGCCAGGCCACAGCAAGGCCAGCCAGGTGGGGCAGCTGGGCTCCTGCGCAGGGATCGGTCAGCTGGTCAGCTGCCAGTGGGGGCTTGGCACCAAGCCCATGACATTCTGTTGGCCTGCTGGCCATCCTGTGCCCTGCTGCCTCCGGCCTGGGGAGGGCCTGCCAGAGGGCTTCCCGTGGCTGTGTCCCCACAACACCTGCCATGACAACCCTGTGCTCACCTGGATGGCAAATCAGCCCCATGGCTTCCCTGCACCTGGACACAGGTGGCTGATGGCATCTTCACAGTGGTCCATGGTGACAATGATGATAATAACACAGTGACCGACTTGAATAGCAACAATGATGTCGGCGATGGTACTCCCCTGTCCTCACCTCCTGCAACCTCATGGGAGGACCTGGCTCTCCACCTTGGGGTCACTGACTTTTGGGACCAAATAATACTGTGCTCTCCTGTGTGGGTGACGCCTCACCAGACGCCAGCAGCACCCACTTGAGACAATCAAAGTGCCTCCAGAGACGGCCGAAGGGCCCCTGGCAGGGAGCCTCTGGTCCCATCCTGGTGTAGGGACGAGGATTCTGAGGCTCAGAGCGGTGGCCCCTGTGCACCCCATAGTACCGTGGCGGACCTGTCTTCAGCCTCCCCCATGCCCACTGGCCACCAGGGTGGCTTATTTTCAGATGGAGTCCTGGGTCCTTCTCTGCATATGCTCACAGAATGAGGGTCACACCCAACAAATACGCTCCTAACTTGCTTTTCTGGTTTAGCCACCAGGCGCATATCTGGTGGGGTGGGAAAAGCTGTCCATCGATGTCTGTGGCTCGACAGCTTTTGTGGACACACACACACACACACACACGTATCAGAATGTGCACAGAGACGCTGCAGAAGGAAATGCTCAGTTGCGAAGGGCGATTCCCTCTGAGGCACTGGGCTAGAGCGCATGGGGCAGGTGACTGGGATGCCAAATTTACACGGAGAGCTGTTTTTTAATAAAAAAGTCAATCAATTATTTCTTTTTAATTTTAAAACTGATGAAACAGGAGTCAGGGTGCAGCTCAGTGTCAAGTACTGGCCTAGCGGTGCCAGGCTGTGGGTTCGATCCCCAGCACTGTAAAAACAGGAAGAAAGCCAATTGACAGGTAACACAGTATGCCCACCCTTTCTGAGAGTCCCTACCACCACACCCATTTTACAACTGCAAGGTCGTCCGCAGGGTGGGCGGACCTGACCCTCACGCGTTGGTGGGTGTTCCAGGTGGCTGAGCCAGGAACGGCGTGGCTGGGAACTCCTTACACTCATGCTCAAGGCTGGACACCCCAGGGTGGGGCTCCGGGGTTTTTCTGGGGCTCAGCCACTGCAGAAGCACTTAATGGCATTATCTCATTTAATCTCTGCAACACCCTGAGTGGCGGTGACTCTGGTCCCACCGTATGAAATAGGAAAGTGAAACTTCGAGGTGTGTGTGTATGTGCATGTGTGTGTGACACAGGTGATCAGCCACCACTGGAGAGGTGTTAACGAACAATTGGTTCTGAACTCAGACTTTCTCTCTCAGTGAAGGGAGTGAGAGAAAATGGAAGAGATAGGAACCCTCTCCCTGTGGGAGCCTCCTGCAGTGGGCCCAGGAGTCACCTGGGAATCCAGCTACAAGGCAGACTGCAGGGGTCGGGAAGGCCCAGAGGGAGGAATTTGTGCTGAGCAAATTGTGGCAGCAGGAGGACCCCTGGCCATGGACACTTGGGCTCCCAATGCATCTGAAAACCCCCACCAGGGATGCTGCAGCCCAGGACCAGCCAGGATCTGGAGCTGCATGCTTCCGCATGGGATGGCTGCTGGTCCTGGGGTGGCCATGCATCCCAGGTGGCCGCTGAACCCTCAAAGTGTGGCCAGTGTGAGCTGACGTGCTTTGATTGCAAAACACACACAGAGTTCCCAGGACATAATATAAAAAAGAGAATGCAACATGTTTAACTAGAAACTTTTAATATTTGTTGGAGTTTGAAGTAATATTTAGGAGAGATCAGGTTATGCAAAATAGGTGATTAAATGATTCTTCATTTAATCTCTTTCTTTTTGCTATCTCAAGATGAGGCTACCTGAAATTTACAGTTCTATTTGTGGCTTGCATTTTATTTCTTTGGGCTAGTGTTGGAGGAAGATGGCATCCATGAAGTGATCAGAGTGACAGGAGGGGAATGGTCTGATAGTTGGTCAACAAACAGTCCTTAAAAATACATTCCAGGGCTTGAGGTGAGCCAAGCAGCCAGAGTAGAATAAACTAGGTGAGTATAGGTGATCCTGAAAGCATGGCGAGGGGGTTTCTGGGAGGAAGAAGAGGGCAACACTGCTCCAGAGGCTGCTGGGGTTGTGAGGCTATCTTCCCAGCCTGGCAGCAGGCTGAAGTGGTCACATGAGAAGCTGGTGATTTCCCCTGGTCCAGGCACTGGACTCAGTGTCTTCTCATTGAAAAATCACCTGGACAACCCACCAGGTAGGAACTGACAAACAAAGCTTGCAGAAAGCCGCTCAGAGAGTTGAGTGACTTGCCCCAACTTGCACAGCTAGGGAGTAGGCTAACAGGTACTTGAACCCAGCTCCACCTCACTCAGGGATCGTGTGCTTAATGGAGAGGAGACACCTCTTCTCCTTGCTCTGAGAAGGCAGGGGTGCATTGTGCTGAGCAAATCCAGGAGTGCAGAGACCCCTCTCTGAAGGGTAGAGGGGCTACTTAATTTCTGTCCCTCCACCGCAGGCAACTTTGGCTCCTAAACCCCCTCCTCTAACCCCAGCTAATGTCTTTGGGAATGTGACGGGACTTAGCTTTAAGCAAGTCCAGTCCCACCTTCTCCTGGCCCCTGGAGCTATGGTTGGTTCTCAGGGTGGAGCCTCCAGGACCAGAGCAATGGTGGAACCTCTGGTCACCTCCCCTGTCCCCTTCCCGCGTCCACCACCCTCCCTCTCCCCCAGGGGTCCTGAGCCTCCTCGGCCTCAGTGCAATCTCAGGTCTCACCAAACTGTCTCTGTGTGACAAATGGGTAATTTTGCTAACAAGGACTAAATGAGACACAGAGGGCAAGAGTGACCAGCAGCTGGTGAGAGGCACGAGGCGCGTGTGTCACGGTCACATCTGGCCATGTGTTCTGCCTGGGGTCCAGTGGAGAGGGTTAGGGGCCCTGCTTCCCGCTCGGCTGCCTTCTGCTCCTCCCAAGCCACCGTCTGGTCCCTGTCCCCTTCCAGCTCCCAGACGGTGCCTATCCCTGTCCAGGCTGGACAGGCCACACAGGCAGCTCCTCGCTGGATGAGGAGGGAGTGGAATGAGAGAGTGCATGTGAGCACCTGGCACGTCCATGTACGGGAGCGTGATGGGCAGGCGGGAGCTGATCTGCAGAGAGGTGGCTGGAGAGAAAGGAGATGGCAAGGGGAGAGGCAGCGGGATTGGAGGCAGGAGAGAGGAGGACAGGAGATGGAGAAGCCCAACAGGAAGCAGAGGGAAAGGGAGGAGGAGGGATCAGGAAGAGGGGTGCGGCAGGGTCCTGGGGACGATGGTGGAAGGGAGGTGCCAGGTGAGCTGTGGCCAGGGAGTGCTGGGTCTCCATCTCTCCAGGTCACCTGCTGTGTGTTGCGGAGTGAGAATCTGCCCTCTCTGGGCCTCCCTGTGGCCCACCTGCAGGAGGGGGGTGAAATGAGGAGCCTGATCCCTCTGCCCTCTGCTTGCTGAGAGAGGAAGAGGACCGATGCTGGGCTGGGGCAGACATTTCCCACTCTCCAGCCAGGCCTAAGCCAAAGCGTGAACCCCGTCTGCCCAGTGGCTGCCTGCCCACAGTGGCTGGGACCTACATGGTGGGTTCTCACAGACGGAATATGAGTGGGGCAAGGTCTGGGATGAGGGAAACGGAGGGGAGGGGAGACAGAGGGCTGCTGGGGACCTGTCTGGGTCATCTGCTCTCTGAGGCTGTCTGCCATGTCCCATCCGGGGTGGGGCATCCCAGGAGGCCACCCCGGGGAGGTGGGCCAGAGCTTAGCTTCAAAGGAGGCCCTGGCTCCTGTGCTATGGTCTGTCCCATGCCTGTGACTTCCACCCACCCAACAGGACCCTTAAAATCATCCTCCTTCTACATAAACGCCTGGATTTGGCCGGGCGCAGTAACCCCAGAGACTTGGGAGGCTGAGGCAGGAGGATGGCAGGTTCAAAGCCAGTCTCAGCAACTTAGTGAGGCCCTGCCTCTAAATAAAATACAAAATAGGGCTGGGGATGTGGCTCCATGATCAAGTGCCCCTGAGTTCAATCCCTGGTACCAACAGAACAAAACAAAAAACCCAAAACCCCCCAAAACAAAACACACACCCATGTATTTGGAAGATACTGCATCTGTGGTCGGTGGAAGTCCAGGGTCGTCGGACGGGCCCCTGGATGCTTCTGAACAGGAACTTATCTTCTGGGTGACCCGTGGGCTTTACAACACACTGGCCTGGGCACTGTCTGCCATGGTCCTGGCCCAGGGAAAAGAGGGTCCAGGGTCCTGGGCAGGGGCCTGTGTTGGCAGGGTCACGGCTCTGAGAGGCCCAGAGGCAGAGGAGAAGGTGGCTACATTCAGGAGGCAACAGGGAGACCATGAAGCCTGGGAACGGCCTGTCCGTGTGTCCAGGCCGGCAGACCTGGGGGCTCCAGGTCACCAGGAGGCAGGGAGTGTCCTGTGGGCTGGGTTGCTGATTCTGGCCTGTCACTGGCTCCTCTCTGCTCCCGCCCTCTCGTGAGCCATCTTACTGCTGAGGGGCCATCCTGTCTGCTCTCCTTTCTCCCTTCCTCCGGGTTCCCACCACGTGCCTGCTTCTCCTCATGAGGCAGGCCGGTCACTGCCCATCTCTGCAGACACCTCTCCTCTTTCTCTCTGACATCTCTTCTACCTCTATGGCACTCCATTTTGATGTCTCTTCCTCTTTCTCTCCCCATTCAGCTAAGGTGACCACCGCCTCCCTCGTGAGATCCAGCCTCCCAGCCGGCACACGGTCTCCCGGACTCATGGTGCACCCAGGTCCCCGAGGCACACGTGGCCATGGCTCGTGGATCCCTGGGGAACCCGCCAGCCTCCTTCTGCAGGCAGCAGATGTCCTGGATGGTCTCAAGTGCACCCAACTCCCAGCCAGGGGCACCACACACAGTAGGTCTCCAGGGCTGGGCTTGGTGCGTCTCCACTAGCTCGACAGCAGGTAGGTTCCTCCGGCAGCCATCCATCAGGGTGCGTGATGGGGAGGGAGGTCTGAGAACCAGCTCGCCCTCGGCTGGGTTAACAGCCCAGATGCCTTCTTCTCCCCTTCCCAGCCCTGGCAGGTGCACGGAATTTCCACCTGCTATTTCTCAGGGCTTCATGTCTCAAGTGGGGACCCACATCTGCCGTTAAGAAGGATGTTCAAAGTGACACCATCGTGGGATCCACGTTTGGATCTTTACAAAGCGATTGCTGAAGTTCTAGCACCACCTGATCCAGACCAGAACCACACAGAGCAGAGAGCCAGGCCCAGAGAATAGTCTGGAGAGAACTGAGCCGCCTCACCTGGCAGATGGTCTTTCTGGCCAGTGTCCTGTTTCAGACCCCCTTACCAGCTCTCTGCTGAGAGGTACTGCCAGCCAAGATTTGAAAAATCACTTTTTCTTTTCAAATGTTCTGTTATTCTTGATTACAAAAGCAATGCCTAAATTAAAACATTATGGAAACATGGGATCTAGGACACCACTGTGGTCCCACTCCAGACAGCCTACAGGGGCGCTCGTGATGGGTGTTTCTCCAGCCTGCTCTGTCAAGGTGCATGCTTTTGAAGAGTAGAGTTGGAGAGAGCAGAGCATGTGGTATTTCCAAATTCCTTCCTTGCCTTCTTTTCCCTTAATGTATCTCTCATGTTGGTCTAGAACACTCCATCTTGTTAAGAAGATCCTGTTTCTGAGACGTGGTTTGGAACAAGACAAGGGAAGTCCTTTGTGCTCTACAGAAGCTGGGACTGGTGAGGTCTAGGGAGGCCAAGCAAAGGGAACAAGTTAGCTGAGGCCTCAGCTGGAAGGACAGGCAGGGCCACACCTTGTGTCAGTCAGCTTCTCTTTACCAGAGTGAAACACCTGAGGCAGGCTACCTTATAAACTAAGAGGTTTATGGAGCTCACAGTTTTGAAGGCTGAGCCTCCATATGGCATTGTGTGGGCTCTTGTAAGGGCTCTGTATGGGCTGTATAGCTGATGGAAATTTCAAAGGTAGGAGCAGGTGCCAGAGGAACCAACCTCTCAAACCAGGAAGCAGGGAGAAATGAGAGTCCAGGCTTGGTCCTCTTAGCCACCCTCCCATGAAAACTGTCAAGGGACATTTTTGCAGGCATGTCCTCCCCACTGACCCAGGGACTTCCCGCTAGACCACACCATCTCAATATGACCATCCAAGCTTCCAACACAAGGATCCTTGTGGGTCACTCAAACCCTATCTAAACCATTAGCATGCCTCCTGCTGAGTAGGGAACACTGACTTTGCTAGAAAATCTGTTGAGGGGCTGTTTGACCCAATCTAGCAACAATGGTCCAGGCTCATGTTGGCTCAGAAGTAGCTGGAGTGGACTTAGAAAGACCACGTGGCTCCCTTTCTGGAAACTCCCATGGGCTCTCAGGCTGTCAGAGCTGGCTAGGGCCTGGGAAATCTCAAAATAAAATTGACTTTGCAGCCAGGAGACCTGATCTAGTCACAGCATGGTGTGACCCATGGCACATCCTGCTTCTAAATGGGTCCCTGTTCCCCAGCTGTAGAATGAGAGAGTGAAGTGAACTACATGAGGGCTTAGTAGAAGCCAGTTGCTACAGCAAGTTCTTCTCTGTTGAGCATCTCATTTTACCTCCAGAGCAACTCCACAAGGCAGGTTATTACTATCTGTACTCTATAGAGGAGGTGCCAAGTTTAAAGGGATGAGATGATGGGGTGAGATGGGGTCCCTGGAAACATAGGAAATTATGAATGCAGGCACCAGAATTTGAACTAGGGCCCTCTGCCTCCAGAACCCAAGATCTTGACTTCTTTCTAGGACCTGTGGCCCCCATGCCTTAAACTTTCCAAATGTTTCACCTGATTTTTTTCTTGTCTTATTGCATTGGCTAATGCCTGATGTCATCTCAGTCCTGAATTTAGATGGGAATGTTTTAAGTATTTCACTAGTAAGTATGTCACTTGTTGAATTTTTATTAAGAAGAGACATCGAAGTCAACTCTATGAGACACATTTGTGAGCGCCATCAGATTCTCTCCATCTCCACCTGCTCCCCCAAAACCATAAGCTTACTCAGATTCAGCCACCAGTTGTAGTCAACTGGATCTACATGGGCTCCTGTGATTCTGCTGTCTAGGACCAGTTAGCAACAAGTCCAGAGTCTCCTGTCACTTTTTGACTCCTGACTTCTCCTGTCACTTTTGGGATTCAGAGAAACACTGCACTACAGGGAATGACATTCTGAGCAGCCACCAAGGGGGTTACATGAGGCCATCCAGAAAGGCAGGAGAGTTGACCTGGAAGACAAGGAGGAAACTGGGCTGATAAACATTCTCTTCCCTCCCCCAACCCCATGGACTGCTCAGAGGCACAGTCACATGGAAGTACACTGTAGGGCTGAGCAGCCGCACTGGCCAAACAACCTACTGTGCTTTCCCAAGAGGCAGCAAGCATCCAGCCATCCAGCATGGTGTGACCTTGCCTGGTTCCTGTTCTCTCCTGGCTCTGTTCCTCCCCCAACCCCAGGGTCTTGCTCTTGTGGAGTTTCTGTTTGCTGGAACCTGGCCTAGGACACAGTCTCTGTGCTTTGCCAGAGTTTATGGGGACACCCATGCCATTTTCTTTTACCCTGATGATGCAGTGGTTTGCATTGCTCCTGTGTTCTGGAACACACTTGGAACAAACCCTCTTTGGTGAGCTGGCCCTTAGGCAGGTGTGTGTGGGGCTCTGTACTCCATGCTGCATGTTCCCTGTGAGCGGGACCATGTGGGCATTCCTGGGCACACCTCTCTGGGCTTCCAGCGGGGTTTCTCCTCTGCAAATGGAGCCAGGCAGACTGGCAGCCAGAAATGATGGAGACGGTGGCAGCCACTGGGGAGGATCTGGGAGGGGACTGAGTGCAGAGAGGGAGTAATTAGGAGGCAGGCAGTCTTGCATCTCTCCCAGTGCACTGACACCCCGGGGAGAGCAGAATGATCACATACTTGGAGTCAGCTCAGACAAGTGTGAAAGCCCTCCCTCCATCTCCAGGAAGAGATAGGAGGGGAGAGAGGAGGGCTCAGGGAGCCCCACCCCCAGCCCTCAAGCCAGGATGGCCATGATGCCACCATGTGTGCATCCCCCTCTCCATCCATGTGATCAGGGTCAAGGAGCTGTGACTCAGAGGTGCAGAGGGACAGCCAGAACCCTGCAAAGAATGGGGGAAGGTCCCAGGATGACATGCCCTGGAGAAGCAGAGGTGAGGAAGGGTTTCGCCACATAGCCAATCAAGGCCGGGCAGATTTTAACAAGCCCTCTGCAGATTCCAGCTAGCCCTCATCAGAGGTGCAAAGCTGGCTTCCCGAGGTTGAAAAATTAGTCCCCAAGGACACTGGGAATTAATATGGGTTGGAAGGTTCCGTGTCCCAGGGCTGAGAGATGTGATATTTCTCCACATTCCTGCCATTTGCTGGATGAAGCACTGGAGGCTCAGAGAGGCCATGCCCTTGGCCCAGGGGTACACAGTTCCATGGTATTTTGGAAACCCCAACTTCCTGTTCACCTGTCATCTCCCATTTTCCCTGGGAAGGAAGAGGCAGTTCTCCTCTATGGAGCAGACTCTTGGGGTGCAGGGTGGTGTCAGAGGCAGGGAGATGATCCCTCCACCCCAAAAGGAAACACATAGGAACACGCTCCCTCATCCCTGGTCCCCTGGCAATTCCACACCTGGGGAAGAGGTAGAGGAGCCGCCTGCCTGGTCTGTGGAGGATTCAGGTGTGTGCTTCTTCCTTGGGTTGGACACTGGGGGTCAGAAAGAAGAGGAACACAGGGGAGGTGGGTCAGCCCAGGGAAGTCCCCCGAGTCAGGCCAGGAATTTGCAGGGGGCCTGTGTAAGACCTCCCGGCCTCTCCCAACTTCTCTTTCCTTGGCTTGAGCCGTTCCTGGAACATTCCTGAAGGGCTCTTGACTCGGGGCCTCTGCCTGAAACACTCTTCCTGCAGACCTTCGCTGGACAGTTTTCTCCTCAGAAAGAACTTCCCTGAACCATGTAACCCTCTCCCTCTGCCTTTTCCCTGCTTCCCACAGCACTCACTGCTGACCGTGAACAAGTTAATGGCTAAAGGCACATGATCATCTACCATTCCTTGCTTTGGGGTGACAGATTGCATACAAGTCAAGATTTGTACTATCCAGATATTGTCAAGGCCTGGCACATAGTAGGTGCTCAATAAAATGTCTGTTCAATGAGCAAGTCATTGAATTAATGAGCAGAAAAATATACTGCCTGAAGTCAGGCAATCTGGGTTCAAACCCCATCTCTGCCACTAACTAGCTGCATGATCTTGGGCAAGTCACTTAATCACCCTGTGCCTCGGGTTCCCTATTGATAAAACAAGGGAGGTCATTATTCTTTCTTTGTGCAGTTGGGGTGCATGCCAAGAGATGATGCAGCACATGCTTGACACCCTCAGTTCTCACTGGTTAACTACCTTTCCAAGGAAGAACCTGGAGCCTGGAGATCCTGCAAAATGGAGACAGAGAGTGCCTGACTCCTGGTATTCCTTCTTTGAGAAGCTGGACCGCTGTTCAGCTGGTCACAGGATGCCATTTGGGGACCTGAGCAAGGGCAGGCACGAACCAATTTGAAAAACGAAAGTCAAGTTTAGGAAGAAAGGACCTGGCAGGTGGGTGGATGTGTCCCTGGAGAAACTCGCACCTGGTTGCAGTTAGGGATGTTCATGGTAGCTCTGCTTGAAAGAAGCAAAGCCAGGAAACCATGTGAATGTCCCCCAAATGGGAGACAAAATAACTAGTGTTTTTTCTATACAGGGAAGCCCCTGCCATTGCAAGGGGATATGAACTGGCTCAGAAAAAGCTGGATGGAGCTCGCTCACCTGGCCTCACTGGACGAGGGAGAGTCATGGAAGGAAGAATATGGTGGATAAGGTCAGTGACTCCCGACCCAGGGACTCTTCCACCTCTGCCCAGGGACATTGGATAAGGTCTGGAGACACCATTGGTCATCCTAGAGAGATCAGGGATGCCGATCAACCTCCTGCTCCATGAGCAGAGGCCCCCCAAGAGCGTCATCCTGTCCACATGCCAAGAGTGTCAAGGGTGAGGCACCCTGTGGTGGATCATGCCTTTATATAAAACCCAAGTGTGTTAAATAAATGTGTTGTTTATGGATTACACATGTTTAGCAAAAGTGCACAGAAATGCTTCCTACCAGACTGTTCCCGAGGACGAGACTTCTAAGGTTCTCTGGTTTCAGAGGCTCCACAATTAAATGAACAAAATAATGACTGATAAACCCACAATTCAGGGTAGCAATTATTTCAGGGTGAACTGGAGGATGCTTTCTTGTGTGTGCATCTGAAATATGTCCTAACAGCAGACAAATCCCTTAGGCGTATGGCCTGGGTCTAGGTGAGCGTGTGTGTGTGTGTGTGTGTGTGTGTGTGTGTGTGTGTGTGTGTGGATGTATGGCAATTGTGTATGTGTGGTTCTGTTCATGGAAATAGAACCGAGTGGATGAGAGACGCCCACAAACACATGTAAGCCAAGTCCTCACCAGCTCACATGCACCTGGCATGTATTGATTTGATTACCTACATACAAGTGTTCACATTAAAGACCTGCTCCTCTTCTCCCATCTCTCCTTTGCCCAGGTGTGCTGGCCCAAGAATAGCTGCCTCAGGTGAGCGTCCCCAGGCTTTGGACATTCCCAGCAGGTGGGACACAGCTTGGAACAGGCTCTTAGCAGGTGAAAATCTGCTCTAGTCCCCGCTGAACCCCAGCAAGAAAGGAATTGCCTTGAGGCTCGCCTAATACCCAGGGACCCTCCCCCATTACCTCTCTTTGTGGGAACAAAGGACCCTTCCTTGCTGGTGGTCACATTGCTGACCACTTGGCTCAGGATAAGGAGGGGACCACGGGATTTGGGGGGTCAACTGGACAATCTCTATGGCCTCCATTCCCTCCTCTGAGAAAGGAGACACAGCAGATGACACAGGATCTGTCTCTTCACCCATCCATTCAAGGGTTGGGCACACTGGCAGGCCATGGCTGAGAACCTTCTGAGTGCCGGGCTCTCTAGAGGCACAAAACCCAGCGGCAGCGAGGTGCTCCTCTCTCGGGGTGTTCAGTGGTGGAAGGATGACGGCTCCATCTCCATGAGCCATCTGCCGCCCCTCTGGCCCACCAGGCCACCGCCCATCCCAATACTCAGCTGACCCCCCTCCACTAACCCACCCACCCACTTCCTGGCACAGCGTCCCTCCTTGGGAGAACCAGGCCGGGTTCTGGAGACAGCGCTTGGCGCGCAGGGCTCTCCCTAGTCACCCCACGCAGAGGTGCAGGAATGGCGGGCACAGTTCCCGGGCTGGAGCAGGCGACAGAAAGTAAAATGTGGCCGCCACCCCACCAGGGTCCCAGGATCGCCCACTGGCTGTTTCTTCTAGGGGTAGAATTTTGGAAACGGAAGGAAAAGGGAACTTGAACCAGGGGGAAAGGGGTGGAGGAGGGAAAGTTCGCTGGAACTGGAGATGAAAGTAATAGAAATGGGCACGGAGAACTAGTAAGTGGCACAGAAGAGAATTGGGAGCGACAGTTCAGCGTCATAGGCTGCCTAGACCACCCGGAAAAATGGTTAGCACTCAGAGCCCAGCCTTGTCGCCCTCCAGGGAAGTCCACGCTGGGGGACAGATCCCGCCTGGCGCGTTGGGGCGCAGAGAAAGCACCCACAGGCGAGGGCTCGGGGAGCTGGGGGCACAAGGGCACCCGAGGCTGCTGTGAGCTCCGCGCGCGCGTTGTCAATTAGGCGATCGGCGGACCTGGTGAGCGATGGCGTCTGCGGAAATTACCTTTTAATTTCTTAATTACATTTGTCTCACCTTCAGCTCAACTGGTCGCGCAGAATTGAAGTCTCCTGGCCGCGCTCCCTCCCCCTGGAGAGGGAGAAGCCCAGCAGCTTTTTGAAATTTTATTTTGCATAACTAATTTTTCCATATAGATCCTTATTTCAAATAGAACTAAATTTAAAGCCTATTTAAGCATGAAAACTTTACTATTATATTAAAAGAAAATGTTGTAATGGTAGTAGGATAGTCAAAACTGGGAAATATTTTTTTTTCTCTGTACCAGAGATTGAGCCCAGGGGCACTTTACTACTGAGCCACGTCCCAGCCACCCGCTCCTGCATCCACCTTTAATTTTTTTTTTTTTTTTTTTTTTTTTTTTTTTTTTTGAGACACGGTCTTATTAAGCTGCTTGGGGCCTCCCTCAGTTTCTGAAGCTGGCTTTGAACTTGCCATCCTCCTGCCTCAGCCTTCTGAGCTGCTGGGATTACAGGCGTGTGCCACTGTGTACAGCATTTTTATTTTATTTTCATTAGAGCATTAGAGTTATATGTACTAGTTTGGCTTATTATCACAAAATCGTACATGCATGGAGTTTGATTTCAATCCCCATTACTCCTGCCTTTCCTTTTCCTTTTCTCTTCCCCTAATTTCCTTTCTCTACTGATTTTTTCACTTGTTTATTTATTTTATTATTATTATTGTTCTTATTGTTCCTATTATTTTGGTACTGTAGATTGATCCCCGGGGTATTTATCACTGAACTACATTATCTGTCCTTTAATTTTTTTTTTAAATTTTGAAACAGGATCTTACGAAAATTGCTGAGACTGACCTTGAACTTGCAGCCTTTCTGCCTTGTGCCTGGCTTATTTTTGTTGTTGTTGTTGTTGTTTGTTTGATTGGCACTTTCTACATTTACACAAAGGTAAAATTCCCTGTGGAGTATTCACATACACAAACAACATGATTTTGTTAAATTCATTCCATATTTTCTCCCCTTTTTGACCCTCCTTCCTCCCTCTTGATCTCCTTTTCCTTCAGTGATCTTCCCTATATCTTTGTGATTTCTGGCTTATTTCATTTAGCATGGTGTACTCCATTTCCATCCATTTATTGGCAAATGCCATAATTTTATTTATTTATTTATTTTTTGGCTGGGTAAAACCCCGTTGTGTATATATGCCATATTTTATTGCCCCATTTATCTATTGATGGGCATCTGGACTGATTCCATAATTTGGCTGTTGTGGATTGTACTGCCGGAAACATTGAAGTGACTATTGCTATGCTATGCTGATTTTAGTGGTTTTTTTTTTTTTTTTTTTTTTTTTTAATAAATACCAAGGAGTGGGATAGCAGGTCATATGGTGGCTCCTTTTGAGGAATCTACATACTGCTCTTCAACATGGTTTTATTAATTTGCTGTCCCATTGACAGTGTATGAATGTACCTTTTCTCCCACATCTTCACCAGCCTTCATTATTATTTGAATAATAATATTCCTGATAGTGAACATAATGGTGTTCCTTATAATTACCATTCTGACTGGAGTGAGATGAAATCTGAGTGTTGTTATGATTTGCATTTCCCTGATTGTTAGAAATGTTGAACATTTTTCATATAGTTATTGGCCAATTGTTTCTTCTTTTGAGAAATGCGTGGTCAGTCTTTTGCTCATTTATTGATTGGGTTATTTGCTTTTTTGACATAAAGTTTTTTGAGTTCTTTATATATTCTGGATATTCATCCTCTGTCAGAGGAGCAGCTGATAAAGATTTTTTCCCATTCTATAGGCTTTCTCTTCATGCATTTAATATTTTTCTTTCTGTGGAGCAGCTTTTTAATTTAATGGCATCCCACTTATTGATTTTTGGTTTTATTTCTTGGGCCTTAGGAGTCTTGTTGAGGAAGTTGGTGCCTGCACTGTGTGATGGAGTGTTGCGCCTGTGTTTTCTTCTAGCAGTTGCAAGATTTCTGGCCTAATTCTTGTCTTTGATCCATTTTAATTTGACTTTTTTGTGCAAGGTGAGAGAGATCTAATTTCATTTTTCCATATATGGATAGATGGATATCCTACAGTATTAAAAATTTTTTGGGGGGTGCTAGGGATATAGCTCAGTTGGTAGAGTGCTTGCCTTGCAAGCACAAGGCCCTGGGTTCAAATCCCCAGCACTGGAAAAAAACATTTGTAGTTGTAGATGGACAAAATGCCTTTATTTTTTTTGTTTATTTTTATGTGGTGCTAAGGATCAAACCCAATGCCTCACACATGCTAGGCAAGTGCTCTACCACTGAGCTACAGCCCTAATTGGGTAAATTTCTTCTTGACTGGGTGATTGCTTCCTGAGTTTATGAATGTATTTTTTGTATGGTCCAATGTTTGTGTTTTTAAAATAATAATTATAATTAAAAAGAATAGGTCCATTTCATCTTCATTGGCAGTGTGCTCAATAGCTTATGTGTACTCCTCAGAAGTGAAGTAACATGGAGGCTGCATTTGTGGGCTAACCTAAGGAAAGCCATTAGCTGACAATACAGTAATTGGACTGGATTGTGGAAAACGAACTTCAGGAGTCAAGAGAGTGTGATAGCACAGCTCAGGTACCTTTGTTTCAGACTGCTGAGTGCCTGCCTTTCTCAAGATTCTCAAGGAGGTGAATTTGGAAAATATTGAAACTTCAAGATTTCAGTAACCCAGGATACATGGACTTTACCAATAAAGAAAATATGGCTGCTGTATCGGTGCATGGTTATGTCCAAATATGGAATACAAAGACAGGGATGTCTAAATCAACAGCAGCATTTATTGAACCATTGGAAGGAAAGAAGAACGTTAAACTAATGCTTTATTTCAATACTGAACAAATTAAAACTTTCCAACTGAGTGATAATATTAAAAGTGTGGTCTTTAGATCCTATGGAGAAAACGAAAATCACCTGCATTTAACTTTCCAAAATAATGATTCCTTGTTTATTGAAAGGTTATCATCCACAGATGCCAGACAGTTGAAGATATTCCTAGACAGAGTACATCAAGACAGGGAGCAACAACCCATGAAACCCAATGAGAGGGATGGTGTCTTTACCAGTACAACCATATGGAAAGAGGTCATTAAAACTTTATCACACAAAGTTTATAAGAAATCAATTAGTGAATGCATTTAGGTTCACAAAGAAGGAACCTCTTACCTTCAGAAGATGTCTTTGTTTACAGAAAAATAAACATTTATTAGCAAAGGGTTATTTGAAGATCAGTTTGTGAAGAGGAAAACAATACCAGCATCTGGTTTAGAGATGAATGAAAACGAGAAATTTCTTAAAGAAAATGACAATCCCTTGAAGTGTATAAGCCACATTTGGGAGAAACAATTGAAGTCAAGAGAGGTAAAAGAGAAAAAGAAATTGGCATTTGGATCTTCATTTGTGAGCAACATTTTTGGAAACCCTTACCTAGATGTTACTATTCCCCACACTATCACTGAGAAAGTATTTGTGCCATTTTTTTTGGAAACAAATTACAGTCAGTATGTCCCAGAGGGGGATATATTTGAGAATTCCTTTACATTTTTCCCAGAAAAACTATGGCAAGGTCTCTCCAATTTTGGAAACTCATGTTATATGAATGCCATCTTACAATCCTTATGTTCAATTCCATCCTTTGTTAATGATTTACTCAATCAGGGTTTCCCATGGGGTAAAATTCCCCATGATGCTCTTAACTTGTGCTTGGCACAGATGCTTGTTTTGAAAGATATTTATAACATAAAAACAAAGGGGGAGTTACTTGTGAGTATTAAAAACACCATTTCACTAGCTGCAGATATATTGTCTGGTGATCGGCAGAATGATGCTCATGAGTTTTTAAGTGTTTGTTTAGATAAAGGAGAACATGAAAAGATTAAGCTTAATGTGGAAGACTAAAATTGAGTCTGGGGAAGAAGATTCACTTGAAAATCCTTTGTTTGGTTACTTTTCTGCCAAAATGATTGCTTGTCCTGTGATAACAAATTTTGAATTTGAGATACTGCACACTATTTTTTGTAAATCTTGTGATCAAGCTGTTCTTAAAACAGAACCAAATAACTATCTCTCCATCATACTTCCCCAGGGACCAAAAGCCCATCCTTTGTCTATTCAATCTACTTTTGATCTTTTCTTTGATGCAGAAGAGCTTGAATATAAGTGTGAGCAATGTAATCACAATAGGTCTATTGCAGTACACAAATTCAGTAGGCTACCCAGAGTCCTCATTGTTCATCTGAAATGCTATAGCTTTAATGAGTTTGGTCATTAAGGAAAGATGAGCAAGAAGTCATTATTCCCACCTATTTAAAGTTGTCTTCTCATTGCAATGAGAACACAAAACCACCTCTTCCACATATTAAGGATTGCACATATTAAGGATTTTTGTTTATTAAAAGTTTTTCAAAACATGAGTTTTGGAATTCTCAACTTGACAATGCCTTCAACAAAGTCGACCTCAAAATCCAAAGATGCTCTGGCTTTCCACATTGGATCAAAAAAGAAACCTGTACCATGAAAGCATCAGAAATTCTTAAAAGGGGCAGGTAGAGAGCCGCAGAAAAAAAGACCTGCAAAAAAATTCTCAAGTGAATATAATAATGTCAGAATTGGCATCTTCAGGAGACATGTTATATGAATGCCATCTTATAATCCTTATGTTGAATAAGGATTGTAATGCTTGTTGAAAAAAAGCTACTTGCTGGCTCAATGATGTATCTGAAAGACACCTCCGTTTCTCTGATCTGCAAAGATGGAGTTAAACCCAGCCCAGATACATCTCTTGCAGAAGCTCATCTTCAAGAGGTACCTGAAAATACAGATCTAAAGAAACATGAAGACACTAATAAATTTATAGAGTTAGATTTTGATTGTTTCAGTGAGACTACTGAAGATTTGTATGAAGATAAAAACCCCAGCATTCCTGGAAAATTCCAAAATGTGTCCAGACAGACCCAGCAATGTGATAGCTGAGAATCCATAAGCAAGCCCTTGACCAAGCACTTCCTCCGAGTCTTCCAAAGCTAAATGCCCAGGAACACACACACAATCTCACACCTACGGAATTAAATGTCCAGAATTCCCTATGTTCAGTGGATTCCAGTGGGAACCCTGAAGATAATTTAGGTAAGACAGAATCAAAAGCCAAGGAACCAAAAAGAAATGCTGATAAAGGAAATCTTCATACCTATAGGCTCATTGGTGTTCTCAACCATATTGGGAATACCACCCAGGCAGTCAGTCCACTATATCAGTGATGCCTATGACTTTAAGAGGCACCTCTGGTTCACTTACAATGATCTACAGGTATACAATATCCAAGAGGTCCATTTGCAGAAATCTAGACTGTGCACAGGCTACATCTTCTTTTACATGCATAATAAGATTTTTGAAGAACTGTTATTAAGGGGAGAGAACTCCCAGTCTTTTAGCACCAAGGCAATGAAAACCCCTCAGGCCCAATAGTAGGAACAGACTCCTTGTTGCACATATCCCCTTGACTGCCTCATTCATTGCCATTTCCTCCATAGAAGAACTTCAAGCTATCCCAGAGATGAAGAGGTGATTATCCCAGAACCAAAGTACAAATGGAAACATATGGAGACACCTCCTTTCTAACCCTGACATGCCTCAATCCCAGACCTCTTGATTGATGGACATTGATCAGTCCAACAAGATGAACTGTTGCTTTCCATGTTCTAATACAGTGGTTTTAAAAGTGAAACAGGAGCATAGTAAACTAATTAGAAATGCAGAATTATGGGTTCCACTGATCCAGAAACTCAGGGCAGCAATCTGATGGAGATTCTGATGCTTGATAAAGTTTAAGAACCACTGCTACAGTGTGTAGAGTACTTTGGTGTATTTTGCTGTTTTATATTTGAATTGCTTATTTTACAAATGGTTTTGGTCACATTTTTATTTTCTGTATTTGTTTTATTTGTGATCTCAATAAAAGTACAAAAGTCAGTTTTCTGACTACTCATTGATTTGGTAGAATAAAATAGTTGCTGGGATCCTAGCAACTACCTCCTCACAATAACTTTTTGGGCTGATAACTTTTGAATACTTTGTAGTGTTTGACTCTTAATGCCAATTGAAATCTCCATGTAGGCTGCTAAACCCTTTTAGTCTATAGAAAAGAGGTTATATACCCCCAGATGTTGATCTTGAGGATGGAAATGTTGATCTGCCCTCAGAATTGGCCCACTTTTCCTATTTGTCTTCCAGCAAGCTAGTGGCCCTTGGTGATCTGAGCCCACTTGGCCATTTCAGTCTTTTCTAAGGGGCACTGGTCTTGTCTGAAAGGAACTGTTTTTACTAGGACTTTATCTGCAAATTTTGAATAATTTTCTGCATTGAACATATCAAGATTTAATACTAGATTTCTTTCACAAGTGTAATGGCCTTGTTCTTTCAATTAGTAAATAGTACATGCTTTAAAGTAACTTAGTGGATTTGAAAGACTTGTTACTGATTTGACATAACACCAGAAAACCTGTATGGAAACTCTCTGCTCCTGGAGAAAGCCATGTGTATTCTGGTGTGGTCATTTTTCTGTAAGAGCTCAGTGTTATACAGGAATTTAGTAATTCTCCTGATACCAAGCATGCATCATTACTATAATGCCTTTTCTTGCCTTCAAGACAGTGACTCTGTAGTACTTTCTGCCTTCGGAACAAATGATTTGTACTAAGACCTTCTCACATTTCATAGAGGCATTGATTTTCTTTCTCATCTATACCAACTTGAGTTTTACCCCTGATATATGGGGTGTGGTTTTGGAACTGCCATGTGGAAACCAAGAATTTGTTGATGTTTTTAATCCTAATTCTAAAGGCCTTTAATGAAATGAGTTGGAATTTTAGTGGTGTGGAGAAGTTAAATAACACACTCTTGAGAAAACTAGGTCCCAACGCTTAGGGAATTATATTATTCAGAGTGCAGTGTATTTAGAAGGAGGTCTGAATGGGACCTGAAGATTGCTAGAGTATATAGTTGGGAATCTCCTAGATTGAATTAATCACTCTTCATGGAAGAAAGTGTTACAGACACAATGAGGTTGTTCTACTTCTGTAGTACTTTAGCAGCTCAATGCATCTGGATAAGGCTAGATGTAGATGCAGAGGTGGCAGGCTGCTTCAACTTCTAAATTTCAGAGATTTGATCTCTTCAGAATTACTTTGGAGGCCTCAGAAGAGTGAAGGAGTTGTTTTAAAAGGAGTCTGAAAATGCCTGTATATCAAAGTTCAGGTTTTTTTTCATTGATTTACATCTTGAACCTGTACTTTAGCATATAGCAGATTGGAAGGTGAAGATAGGGGTATCTGGGACAGTGAGGATCTTGGGTGAAATCTATCATTGCTCAGTGAAAGGAAATTGTGAGTACACAGTGAGTGTCTGTACTATCTACATGTTACAGTGTTACTTTAAATAAAATACTAATTCATTAGTGAAAAAAATACATTAAAAAATAATAATTGTTATTATTGGCACTGGGGATTTAACCCAAGGGAGCTTTACCACTGAGCTATATCCCTGGTATTTTTATTTATTTTATTTTGAGATAGAGTCTTGCTAAATTGCTGAGGTTGGCTTTGAACTTGCTATCCTCCTACCTCACCCTCCAAAGTTGAGGGGATTATAGGAATGTGTCACTACTCCTGCCCTAATGTTAGTTTTTATGTATCTAGAATGTATAAAGTTTGACTTTTAAATAGCTGCTAATTAAAGTATTGGTACCTACCATGATTACTGCCTCTTTCCTGCCTCTGGTGCAACTATTAGTCATATTTAAAATGATTCAATTCTTTCCTACTTGCCAACCTTGAGATCTGGACCACAACCTTTGAAGCTAGCCTTTAGAGTGTCTTAAAAACATTTCTTTAGGTACCTGCTGGTTATTGGTCCCAGTTTGTTCTGCAATAAGGTGTTTTGGACCTGATTATTTGTCCTCCAAGTTTATCTTGTTTCAAGGAGTGAGTGGTGGTAGAGAAACTTATATCCAGGTTGGTGGACCTGGCCCTAGTTCAGAATACCACTGTGGGAACCCTGTCTATCTCATTACTTAAAAATTGAAAATACTATTAAATTTTTTATTAGTATTTTTTTGGCACTGGGTATTGAACCCAGAGGTACTTTACCACTGGGCTATATTCCCATCCCTTTATTTTCATTTTTGGTTTTGAAACAGTCTTGGTAAGTTGCTTAGAGCCTTATTAAGTTGCTGAGGCTGTCCTCAAACTTGAAATTCTCTTGATCCAGCCTCCTGAGTCACTGGGGATACTGAACAGTAGACCCGGCTTGGCAGTATTTATTTGGTTGGTGCTGGGAATGGAACCTAGGGCCTTGGCACATGCTAAACAAGTGCATCCAGCCTGAGTATGCTTTTGAAAAAAGGTCTGAGAGGCTATTCCAAAATGAGCATTTGGTGTCACTGGTAGGATAGATCTTAAAGACATAAATGCACAGTCTCTTAATGACAAGGTTGTTCAGAGAAATCCTTAATATTCCTTTCCTTATAGATCAGAATAGGATCCTGGAATACAGACCTAACCAGCATAACCTTCACTGTCACCATTGCTGTGTAAAAAAACAGCTACAATCTCAACTTGTAGTGAATATTTTCTTGATTTAAGAATGCCATATTGCTCGTATATGGTGTTCCCTCCTCTAAAACGTGAAACTGCCTTAATTCAGGCTTTTTAAAAAAAATATGGTACTGGGGATTGAACACAGGAACCCACACATGCTAGGTAAACACTGAGTTACATTCTCGGCTCTTTATATTTTATTTTGAGACAGGATCTTTCAAAGTTCCCCAGGCTGGCCTCAGATTTGTGATACTCCTGCCTCAGTCTCCTGAGTAGTTAGAATTAAGATGTATACCTGCAAACCCAGCCTTAATTCTGTTTGAAAATTTCTTAAGCAGCTGGTGAGAATGTAAAATTTATAGAAGACTTCATCTTAGATTGTAAGATTCTTGAAAGTAATTGTCTTAGTTTATCTTTTTCCTATCTATTGTGGAACACTGTACACAATAGTCATTCAGAATTTGAAAATTGCAGTTTTCATTTTGTTTAACTTTTTTTCTTTATGGAAGTTAAAGTTTTTACAAGAGCAGTTTCTTCTTAAATGAAATTTTAGATTATAATTTAAAATTGGAATTAAAGTTCATTTAATTCTCATTTGAATTAGAATGAAAGTTTAACTATTTGAATACAAGCTGCTCTGTGGGAAATGTGGTTTGTGTACATACTATTTGTCACCAAACAAAAATCAGTTGATGAACATTTTACAGCATCCATGAGAAAAGGAGAAATGGAAATGCTTTCAGCCAACAGGATTTATATAGGGGAAGAAATATTATTGGTGAAAGGAGGGACATAGTTGCTTTTCTGTGAGTGTTAATATAATCAGAAAAATCAGTCAAATTGTAAATTGTATGTCCTTGATTCTGCAGTCCTTCATTTAGGACTTTATTGTTCAGAAGTTCTCATACAAGTTTGTAGAAGTGTGTGCATGTATGTGTGTGTGTGTTTGTGTCTAAGAGTTTGGTCTTAACTTTTGTGACATTGCTTAAAAGTCCAAGTCCGAAGTTTTCTTTTTCTGGGTTTCAAGTCAAACTAGTTGTGAACCCCCATGAAAGTCAGTAAGAAATTATATATAGCCAGTATGAAATGGCCCAGAGTAAAATACCTATTTCAAAAGAGAGACAGGAAAATAGCAAGGAGGATCAGACCAAAGCAAGACCAAAACCTGGTAGTGTAAACATTAGATCCTAATGCTTTCACTGTGGCAGGATGTGGGCTCCCAAAGGTTTGGGCAGCCCTATTGCTATGGCTTTGCTGATTGCAGTTCACATGGCCACTTTCTTGGGCTGGCTTTGCATGCTGCCTTCAGCTTCTCCTGGTAGATGTTCCACATTTTCTTTTCCTTCTTCAGATCTTCATTGCAACTCTTTTTGGTTTGTTTGTTTTGGTACTGGGGTTTGAACTCAGGGCTGATTTACCACTAAGCCACATCATCAACCTTTTTTTTTCTCTTTAAATGTTGAGACAGAGTCTCACTATGTCACTTAGGCCCTTGCTAAGTTGCTGAGATCAGCTTTGAACTTGTGATCTTCCTGCCTCAGCTTTCTGAGTCACTGGGATTACAGGTGTGTGCTGGCCTCCACTGCATTTTTTACTTTACTCTCACATAACCCTGTCAGGGGTGACTTATAGGGACTCTGATCCTGCCCCTCACTGCCTGGTCTCTCAGACTTTCCTTTGAAATCTTAGTGGTCACCTACATAACCCCATTAAATCCTATATTTACATACCTGCAAAACCAGCATCATGTGGTAGACACCAGGGTGTGCAGGTTTGTTCTACATTTGATCCATTTGAATCACTGCTGCAGTGGCTTCTGAGTGCTTTTCTGGCCTAAGGTGGTTATGGGCAAGCTGGGGGTCTGGGAACTTTCTGTTCACAAGACTGCTCTGTAACATTTTTTAAACAAATTTGCATTTCTCCCACCCTGAGCCTGTGATCAGTGTGGTCTTGTTATTTTCTAAGTTGCCCTTGAGGCTTACTTCTTATCCTGGTGCAAAATCCTTGGTTTCTTTTTTCAGGAGAAGGGGAATGTATACTGGGGACTGTACTCAGGACCTCATGCATGCTGACCAAACTAGTGTACAATTGAGGTACAGCCCCATCCCCCTTGGCTTCTTTTTAACACTTCTGAACTCTTTGGCAACTACACCTTTCTTGCCTGCTACTTGGGGTATGCTCCTTTTCTGGCCAGTTTTCCAAATCTTTCAGTACCTCTCCTGTTTGCTTCAGATCTCACAGTAAATTTGGCTAAAAGCAGTCAATACCAAACATTCTGTGAGCTTAGCAGCTGAGCACTTTGCTACCTTAAAATATTTTCAGCTAAACTAGTTCAATACTTTTAAACTCAGTCTTCCACAACATTACTGAAGACCCCAGCTTGCCGCCGGGGCTGCTTCAAGTGGCTTCGCCTTACGGAGAACTGTTGCTTCTTTGCCTGGCTTGCTCTAAGCAGCTCCGCTCTTATGGAAAACCACGGCTTCTTTGCCTGGCTTGCTTCAAGCTCCGCGCCGCTTCTTGCGCTTATGGCCCGACCAGCGGGAAGAAAGAACACGTATACTTCAGAGGTTCATGAAGCAGCTTCCCATTTATTCAAATAACACCCTCAATATATAAGCAGTCTCATGCATAAGCAATTGTAACCAGATATGTCCATCCAATCCTGTTAAAGGTCAAGCGATCACTCGCTGGAGCATACATGTAAAGTATATCTGTCCACGAGCTAGGCAACTGAACTGATTATCATACAGCCAATTGTAAAAGCGTTCTGCCATTCTCCAAGCATAATTAGGATGCCATTTGCTCTCTGCCAGTTGCCATCTTTAGATGCACGTGGCGTAACCCTGGGCCCTGGTTTCACCTGCCACACAACATCACATGGCATGGGAAAATTATAGCCATATTGTTTACCATAGTGCAATACTAGCGGCTTCTAGTCCAGTTCCTAGTAGAGTTCTCCTTTCATTCTGAAACTTCACAGTCTGGCCTTTACTATCTGGATTCTTATCAATCTTCTGGTCATCGTGTTTTAGGGTTTTTCTACTCCAAAGTCCTCCTGTGAACCAATTCCAAAGTCTTCTGAACTACACTGTTATGGTCAGCTTTTCACTGCAGTGCTCAAAAGAAATGACAAGAACAATTTAAGAAGAGAAAAGTTTATTTGGTGCTCACAGTTTCATAAGTCAGTCCACAGCCAGCTGACTCCGATGCTTTTGCCCAAGATGAGACAGAACATCAAAGTGGAAAAATGTGGCAGAAAAAAAGCTGCTCAGGACATGAAAATCAGGAGAAAGAGACTAAGCTCAGCTCACCAGGGACAAAATATAAACCCCAAAGGCACACCCCCAGTGGCATCCCTCCTCCAGCTGTAACCTACCTACCTTCAGTTCCCTCTCACTTAATCCCATCAGGGGACTAATTCACTGATTGGATTAAGGTTCTCATTTCACTTCTAAACCTTCTTGAATTGTTTTACACACGAATTTTTGGGGGACACCTAATGTCTTAAACATAACATGCACCGTCAAAAATGCTCATAGCAGTAGCCCTATTTCTTGATGCTAGTTTTCTTTGTTAGCTTTCCCTTAGTGAGATAAATTCCTGAGATTATCAGCTTCTAAAGAGACAAGGTTTATTTTGGCTCAGGGTTTCAGAAGTGTCAGTGTCTCATCATTTGCTCCTATTGCTTTGGGGCTTGTATCTTGGCAGGGAGCATGGGGTAGGGCAAAGCCTGTTTACCTCATGGCTGGGACACGAAGAGAGTGTGAGACCGGGTTCCTTGGTCCTCTTTGTGGGCATGCCCCCAATGACCTAAAACCTCCTCTAGGTCTCACCTCAGCAGTTCCATCACCTTTCATTGGCACCAAGCTGGGGACTAAGCATTTAACACAGAAGCCTTTGGAGGGAGGGGACATTCAGGTCTGCACTACAGCAGTATCTGAGGATGTTCATTGTGGGATCATTTTAATATCAGAAAGTATAAGCAACTTTCATCTTTATAGTTTTCTAGAGTTCCAGTTTTTTCTGAAACAAAAGCACAGATATATAATTAGAAAGGTATTATTTTAAAATCCGTGCAGTTGGAAAATGTCATTTTACATTCATTTCTGTCCCCTTCTTTGCCTGACAACATTGCTGATTCTGAGGAAGAGAATTTACTGAAAAGAAATGTACTGCTGTCTCCCCTGTCCCCTCAAACCCCCCAGAGGAAATTCAGCCAGTATTGGTCTATCACTGAGCTATATTCCCAACCTTTTTTGTTTTGTTTTGAGACAGGGTTAAGTTGCCCAGGCTGACCTCAAACTTGATTGTCCTGCCTCAGCCTCCAGAGTGGCTAGTATTACAGTGGCAAAGTCTGTGCCTCCTCATCCATCTAAAAAGACCTCTTAATGCTGCCTTCTTCAGTATTAGCAGTGACATTAACTACCATTAACATTTGATAGCAGACACTTTTCTAATTCAGGAGTATAAATTTCAAACATTTTGTTACAAAATGCTAAATTTTCTTCAAGAAATATTTTGTCATTTTATATTCCCACTATAGTGTGTTATGAATATGTACATTTTGCTATTCCCTTAGCATATTAAATTTAAAAAATAAACTCAATATATTTTCTTATAGAAGCAATGTAATTGTTGAAATGTGGAAAATGCAAAAAAGATATCCCCATACACAGCCATAGTCCTCTATCAAGAAGTACTACTACCTGGGTGCTGTGGTGAATGCCTATAATACCAACTACTCTGGAGGCTAAAGCAAGAGGGGATCAGAAGTTTGAGGCTAGCCTTACCAATTTAGTGAGATCTTCAGCAACTTAGCAAGTCCTTATCTCAAAATGAAAAATAGAAAGGGCTAGAGATAAAGTTCAGTCGTAATGGGCTCCTAGGTTCATCCCAAGTACCAAAAAATAAACATAAAAGAAGAACTACTAAAATTTTTGTATGTCATTAACGCATTTTTCTTTCAATCCTAAGTATGCTTACTGCTGGGTTCTATGGTGTTGCTGCAATTTAATTGAAGTGGCTGAGAGGCCACACCACTGTGTGTGTCCATCTTGTGTTAAATAGTGCTTATTTTCATTGTGCTGTTTTTATCTTTGCTCGTTCTAGATTCATTAATCTCTCTCTCTCTCTCTCTCTCTCTCTCTCTCTCTCTCTCTCTCTCTCTCTTTCTCTCTCACTCTTTGTCTCTCTTTCTCTCTTTTCTTGTGCTGGGGGTTAAACCAGGGTCTCATGTGCACTAGGCAGGCATTCTACCACTGAGCCTCAGCTCTGGTTAGTAGGGGAGACAGATACTTGCAGAATGAATGATGTGACAGCAGAAGGAGAGAAAAGTTAAAGGAAATTTGGGAAAATTCCATTCCTTAGAACTTTGTAAACATGCATGATAACTTTGATGTAGTTGAAGGACCAGAATGAAACTTGAATAAGAATAGTTTGTTACTCAGAAGGAGCACTTAGTCAAAAACTAATCCAAATGGCACTGTCTTGGAGTAGACAGATTTCTTAAGATCGTAAATATATTCTCCAGGGTTTTCTTCTATAATTCTTATTGTTTCAATTTCTATATCCATTTTATGTATAAATGTGAAGAGGGGTCGATCAGGAAACTGAATTAAAATTAAATTACAGTATTATCAAAAAGCATCAAATGCCTGGGGATGAGCTTAAAGAAAATGTATCAAACCTCTACATAGAAGGTCCACAGCATTGCTGAAGGATTTAAAGAACAATTTCAGTGAAGGCAGGATATATCATGGCAGTATGTGTTTTCCCCTGCTTGATATGAATGTAATTCCAAATAAAACCTCAGCAGGGTTTTGAGTGTGTGTGTGTGTGTGTGTGTGTGTGTAAAAATTGAGGCTTTTTAAAGAATTTTTACATCATATTAATATTTTATGGAAAAGGAAAGACTGAGAACAATGAAGATGAGGAGTTTTCAAAGTATGATATGTTTGTAGCCCTGTCTATCCCCAAAGACCTATAAGAAGTTTGAGAAATCAAGACTCTTTTCATAATGACAGGAAGATGTTTCTTGGCTCTTCCCACATGTTAATTTTGCCCTTTTGTTGCAGAACAATGGTGGGTAAAACTGCTGGTGCCACAGCACAGATCAGGCTACGGCACCAGTCTCTGCTAGTGGCCACGTATTCTGCAATTCCACACATTCACAGTTGTTTTATTTCTTTTCTTTTTTTTTAAAGCAATTTCCAGTTAAGAATGGTCTTAGCAAGGCAATACAATTTATTAATTTTAATTACCCCTTAGTTACTGTAGTGCATTCAGTGCAGCAGCCTTCAGTGCATCAACTGTCATTTGACCGTCACCACCACCTTATTTTGCGGGATCATTTATCTTTTTAACATTCTGTGTAATGAAATGAGAAATCACCCTAAATTCACTTCTACTGCTTCTGGAAGTGTGATGGTTGTCTTGAAACAAAGTCGTAGGCTTGTTTGAATTATGAGCTGAAGTACCTGCCTTCTTCATGGAACACCATTTTTGAAATAACTGCTGAAAGATAAACCATGGTTGTTTAGATGTGGGTATTTGGTAGACTTTTTGAACCTGAAGAACTTTTTACATGAAAATCTCATTATTAGTCTTTTCACAGTGTATATGTATATCAAAAGGCTACATTGTACACCATTAATGTACAATTTTTGTTTCATATACTCAATAAAAGTAAGGGAAATCTAGTTGTCCATCAAGATAGAAATTGGAAGCTGGGCGTGATAGCATGTGCATGTAATCCCATCAACTTGGGAAGCTGAGGCAAGAGAATCAAAAGTTCACAGCCAGCCTCAGCAACTCAGTGAGACCCTGTCTCTAAATAAAATATAAAAAGGACTGGGGACGTGGCTCAGTGGTGAAGCACCCCTGGTTCAATCCCTGGTACAAAAAAAAAAGAAGATAGAATTTGATTGAACAGATTTGCAAAAAATATGAAATACTACCACTCACTCTTCATTAAAATTGTTTCAAAAATATACTAATTATTCATAAATGTTTTCTAATTTGATATAGACTTTATTTATTTATTCATTTGTTTATTTTAGTGTACTGGGAATTGAGCCTAGGAGCACTTTACAATAAACTATATCCCCAGTCCCTTTTATTTTTTGATACAGAATCTCACTAAGTTGCTGAGGCTGGCATCGATTTTGTGATCTTCCTACCTCAGGCTCCTGGTTAACTGGTGTTAACACAACGTGACTGAGCCAGGTGTAGACTTCACGGATCAACATAGCCTTTATTCAGCAATGAAATCACACATCTGATGGACCCAGTTTCTTGGTGGAAAATGAGCCACTGGACAAAAGGGGAGTCTATGCTTACATAGGTTACATTGATAGGTGACTTTATGACTGAGCATATCAGTTTGGGCACTTCGGAATCTGAGTTATTTTTTTTTTTTACTGGGCAATATTTTGACTTGGAGAAGATGAAGGGTCTGGGGTCCACAGATAGTATCTGGAAAAGATTTATTTGGGGAAAGATGAATGCTTTGGCTGCCTCCCAGAGTCTGTCATTCTAGACTCAATGGATATTTTCTTCCCAGGGCTTGCCTTGTCACTGGGAAAGAATGTATTGGGAAAGGATCAATGTTATCAATGTGTTGCCTTCTTTCTCACTCCTTCTTCCCAGGCCACAATATTTTGGGGTTTGTTATTTTCCATATCTGACAACTTGGATTATAGGCATGCACCACTGAACCTAGCTACTTTATTTTTATTTTAAATTAATTACTGAATTTTAACATTTTACCTCAGTTTTAGTTTCTAACATGGTAATTATTGATAGACATAACCCACATAAGAAAAAGTTCTTTGAGGTCCTCAATGAGTTTTAGGAATATAAAGAAATCTTTTTTTTTTTTTTTTTTTTGATATCAGGGATTTAACTCAGGGGCACTAGACCACTGAGCCAAATCCCGAGCCCTACTTTTGGCATTCTTGAAACAAAAAAGAGAACCTAGATTGCTTTCATTAGCTATTAAAATACTTGCACAGTTATAATAATTAAGGTAGGATAGTGTAGAGTTATAATAATTCAGAGTTATAACTACACCACCCTACATTAATTATTATAAAAACCTAACCCTACCCTAACCTTTACCACCAAGCTACTCCCCTAGCCCTTCTTATTTTTTGAGACAGGGTCTCTCCAAGCCTCAGTAAGCCTTAATAAGTGGATTGAGAAACAGACCAGTGAAACAGAAGTCCCAGACAGATTCATGTATATAATAGCTCTTGATCATAAAGGCATCATGGTAATATGTAGTGTGGACATGGTGCCAGTCAATTGAGTGGCCACAGGGGAAAGTGAAGGCTTTCCCTTTCCTGCTCTGTTTTCTTCTAGCATTTTTTGTGGAAGAAACTGGTTTCCCTGTGGAATTCACTGATTGTGTTGTCATGGTGTCTTTTACCATGTTCCTCTCTCCATGCTGGTATAGTTGAAGGGGGAAGGGGACACACCAGAGATAAAAACAACTTTGTACGTGGTATTGTATATCAGGAGATATATAATGATTGGTTGTCTGTTTTCAGAATGTTACTGGCAGTTTATTTGTTGCCTAGAGATCCACTGATTCATAGTTGTTACCAAGTGGTGATATTCTATACTTACACTGTTCCTTCTTTATGAAGTAGTTGAAATACTTCTATAGAAAGAAACTTTCCTATGTTAAGTATTTGGTTTTATTTGTGTTTCAACTAAATTCAACAAAAATTTTATAATGAGAAAATTTGTGAAAATGGGTTCTGGGTTGTTTGGTTTTGGTTACTGCTGCTTTCACCTTTATTTTTCAATATATAATAACTGATAGCAGAGGTCTCAAACTGCATCAGACCCAATTGTTCTTTCACATATTTCATAATACTTCTTAAATTACTTTGGAGTGAAATTCATAGCTAACAATACTGTATACTAATACAGTATTTGGCTTGGTATTAAATTTTGGGTTGAAAATTATTTTCCCTCAAAAATTTGAAGGAATTACCCCACTGTTGTCAAAGGTTCATTGTCACTAAACATTATAACTTTTTTAAAAAATATTTTTAGATGTTGATAGATCTTTATTTTTATTAATTTATTTATATGTGGTGCTGAGAATCGAACCCAGTGCCTCACACATGCTTGACAAGTGCTCTACCACTGAGCCACAATCACAGCCTGAACACTATAACTTTTACCCTTTTTTGGGGGAGGGTACTGGGGATTGAACCCAGGTGTGCTTTACCACCACCGAGGTGTGCTTTACCACCACTGAGCTACATGCCTGGCCCTTTTTATTTTTTATTTTGGGACAGGTTCTCCCTAAGTCTCAAACTTGACATTGTGCATCATCTTCCCAAATAGCTGGAATTATTGGCATGTGCCACACTGTGCCTGACTGAATGTTCTTTTTCATTGCATCCTGTTTTTGTTTTATGATTGCAGTATCCTTACCAATATTCTTAATATTTCTAGTATCTTCACAATTCTCCTTTGTCCCCCAGATCACTTCTGTTCAGTTTAAAATTTATTTTTAATATTTTGCTCAGTTGTCTCTCCTCAAGTATTAGATGATTCATAGTCTCTCTCACTCTAAACCAGACAAGAAGGAAGTCTAACCAGGCCTCCATTTAGGTGGGCAGACTTGTGGAGCTTTTCAAGGTTCTACTCTCTTAAGCTGGAAATTCTGCAGCACTCTACTAGGTAGGTCAGTTCCCGCTTCCCTAGCAACAGCTCCCTTTGCACGAATTTTAGGCTTTGTAACCTAATTTTTTATATGTATTGTTCCTGATCTTGGTGGAAATGTCTCTAGTGTTTTCCTGTTGAATTAAAATGCTCATCATGGACTTTGGCTTGCTCTGCTCAGTCATTTTCATCTGTCTTCCAGAATTTTCCTGAAATCATTTATCTGCTGATAGCCCTCTTGGATTCTCTTCATAGTGGTTTGGAGTTTTTGTTTGTTTTTAATTCTCTTGTCATTTTAAAGGCATTTCAGAAGAGACAAACACATGGGATTTTGCCTGTCATTTAATGTATTATATTCTGCACTCCCCTATTGAGATGCTATAAAATGTAACTGAATAAAAATATTTTGTAGTGCGCTGAGGTGTAACTCAATGGTAGAGTAAGGTCTGGATTCAATGCCAAACACCAAAAACATGACAGAACAACAACAATAAAAACCCACAAAACAAAACAACTATAGCACTAGGGATTTAGTCTCTTCATGAAACTGAGTTATACTATTTTGGAAATACATTATGATTCTGATAAGTTATTCAATATTGAGAAAACATTCCCACATATCTTTGAGGTCTGTAATTACAATTTTTTTTCATAATTTACCTAGAACAGTTAATTTTTTTTGGTTCTGGGGATTGAACCCAGTGGTGCTAACCACTAAGCAACATTCCCAGTTCTTTTTTTAATTCATTTTAGTTGTTAACAGACCTTTATTTCATTTTTTAATGTGGTGTTGATAATTGAACCCAGTGCCTCACACATGCTAGGCAAACACTGTACTGCTGTGCTACAATCCCAGTCCCCCAAGTCCTTTTTAAATATAGTTTTTTAGAGAAAGTGTGTCATTAAGTTGCTTAGGGCCTCACTAAGTTACTGAGGCTGGCTTGAACATAAAATCCTCCTGCCTCAGCTTCCTGAGCCGGTGGGATTGCAGGTGCGTGACACCACACCCGTTAGAGCAATTAATTTTTGAAGGTAGACTTTTTCAATAGGTGGTCATATATATCAGAAACTAATAGACCATCAAAATGTTTATCTGTGAACAGAATTTTTTCCTATGTAAACAAAGAATATTTCAAGTATTCTGCAAAGCTATTCTTAGTAGATGGGAATAGATTTCCAGAGTGAGTATTTAATTGTATTGGGGGGTTGAGCCCCAAAGGTGCTGTACAACTGAGCTACATTCCAGTCCTACTTCCAAATTCTTTTTTTTTTTTTTTTTTTTTTTTTATTTGTTTGGCTGTTTGAGACAGGGTCGTTCTAAGTTGCTGAGGGCCTTCTAAGTTGCTGAGGGAGACTGGTCTCAAATTTGCCATCCTCCTGCCTTAGCCTGTTGAGTCGTTAGGATTACAGGCTTGCACCATTGTGCTTAGCTGCCACAGTGAATTTATGTTACCATGGTTAGGGAGATTTGTACCCAGTTTGGATGAATGCTCAGTATACCCTGGAACCAGAAGCAATGGATGGCCACTGGGGACATTGCTCAGTGGATGAGTTCTTGTCTATTATGTACAAGGCCCTGGGTTTGAGCCCTGGCAACCCTCCCCATGCAAAAGCAGCAAATGATGGAGCAGTGCCTTCATTTTTATGATCATGGAAAACTGATCAGAACCCCCTCCTTTTAAAAATTGAAACACTCTTTTTTAGCGTTCTATACTTATAAAAGCAATGAGGCTGTGTCTTTAGGTATATTATGGAGTAAATTATGATGCTGCTATGTTGTGTTTTTTAAAAAAAATTTTAATAGTTGATGGACTTTATTTTATTCATTTATTTATGTGTGGCACTGAGAATTGAACCCAGTGCCTCACACATGTGAGGCAAGTGCTCTACCACTGAGCCACAAACCCAGCCTTATGTTGGGGTTTTTAAATAAAGTTAGGGGATAGCTCCATATTGGATCTTGGATCATGAAGATCTGGACTCATTATAATTATTATTATTTTTGGATTCAGTGTTGGGGATAAAACCCAGGGTTTCACACCTCAGACATGCTAAACGGGTGTTCTACCACTGAGCTGTGTCCTCAGCCTTGCCTCATTTCTATTTATGACTTTTGTATATTGTTCATTTATTTAATTCCAACTGATGGATATTTGGTTCAGTTTAGTCTTTTGCTGTTAAAAATGATTTTGCAAAGGATAAATTTTTTGTATAGGTGATTTGACATTTTTGATTAGGAGTATACCTGCAAAATGAGACCAAGTAAAATTGCTGACAGTGTCCTAATTATGTGTTCTGTACTTTGTATTTGTGTCTTCATATAAGTAATAAAATAGTACTCCCCTGTGAGTTAGCTGTCTTTCTTAAGTTTGGCCATTATTTTATAGAAGTTTATTTGGAATTTTTTTTAAAAGATTCTAATGAAGGTAGTTATCTTTTTTCACATTTTATTATGCCAATATTTTTATTTTAAGAAGTTAAATTTTGCCACACATGGTGGCACATAGCTTTAATGGGATATGGGGGTGTGATGGTGGGGACTGAGGAGGCTTCTTTGGTGCCATTGTATCTTTTCAGTCTCCTTGCTGTTTTCTTTCCTTTTTTCTCCTCCTCCTCCTCTCTCTCTCTCTTTTTTTTTCTTCCTGAACTAGAGATTGAATTTAGGGCCTTTATGTATGTTGGCCAAGTGCACTACCACTGAACCACCTCCCCAGACCCATACCCTTTTTGTGTGTGTGGTGCTGGGGATTGAACTCAGGACATTAGGCATGTTAAGTGTGCAGTACCAGTGAGCTACCTCTCAGTATGCTCTCTCTCTCTCTTTCTTTTTTTAAAATATTTTTCAGTTGTTGATGGACCTTCATTTTATTTACTTATATGTAGTGCTGAGAATCAGACCTAGTGCCTCACATATGCTAGGCAAGCCCGCCACCACAGAGCTACACCCCCAGCCCTCAGTACTCCCTTTTAAATTTTTTTTTTATTTTGAGGCAGGATTTCACTAAGTTGACCAGGATGGCCCTAAATTTGTGATCCTCCTGCCTCAGCCTCCTGAGTTACTGGTATTACAGGTGTGTGCCACCACACTTGGTTTCCTTGCTTTATTGATCATGTCATTTTAGTATTAAGTCCAACATATCTAGTTTTTTGTTTTTTTTTTTCATTTATGCATTTGGGTATTACAGGTAAGAAGCCATTGCTTAGTCTAAGGTCTTGAAGATTTGTAACTACATTTTGTTCTAAGAGTTTTAGCTCTTACATCTAGCTCTTTGATCCATTTTGAATTAGTTTTTTATATGATGTGAAGTGTGGGAGTCCAGCTTTGTTCTTTTGCTTATGGATATCCAATTGTCTTAGCACCATTTGCCGAAAAGACTACTCACTACTCTTTCACCCAGTGATGTGTCTTGGCATTTTTGTTTAAAATCAACGGACTGTGGATGTGTGGGCTGGCTTCTGTACTCAGTTACACTGCATTGATCTATGTGTCTGTCCTCAGTGCCAGCACCACATAGATTCATTGTTGTAGCTTTGAGGTAAGTGTGGGTTGTCTTAAGTTTGTCCTTATTTAAGATTATTTTGTTTCCTTTAAATGTTCATTTGAATTTTCAGATGAGTGTCAATTTTTGTTAAAAAAGCAGTTGGAATTTTGTTAGAGGTGGCATTGAATCTGTTGATCGATTTGAGTAGTATTTTCATTTTTAACAATATTAGCTGTTCCAAACTCTGAACATGGGTTTTCTTTCCATTTATTTGGGTCTTTAATATCTTTGGGCAGTGTTTTATCATTTTTAACATGCAAGTTTTGTCTTTTGTTAAGTGTATTTATAGGTATTGTATTCATTTTGGTGCTACTTTAAGTATAATTTTTCCTTAATTTCAGTTTTAAATTGTTCACTGTTTTAAATTGTTATGTATTATTTGCTTTTAAATTGTGAAATTGTTTCTTTTCTTTATAGTTTGAAATCTCATTTGTCAAAATCCTTGTAATTAAATTTAATCTAAAAAATATAACAAAAACTTTTTGGATGCTAGAAATTGAGCTCAGGGGATACTTTACTACTGAGCTACATCCCCAATTCTTTTCTCTTTTTTTAAAATTTTTATTTTGAGGCAGGTTCTCCCTTAGTTGCTGAACCCACCCTTGAGCGATTCTCTTGCCTCAGCCTCCCAATCTGGGTTTACAGGCGTGTGCCACCATGTGTGGCTTACCAGCCACTCTTCTATATGGTTTATAATAGCTGACATCTTCTCACTGTGGGTACTGTCTTATTAAAATAAGTGTAAGGGTGCTCAAGAATAACTGTGGAAGACTCCTTTTCCCTGCTACCTGCCCCTCTCCTCTTCAATCTCCCAAACTAATGTGTAGAAATTATAATTCTGACCTGTTTGGAAAAATACACAGTTTCAGTTAAGTACCTAGAATTGGTAATGGCTTGTCTTTCCCTTTTCCCAAGGGTTCTGTTCCTTGTTTCTCAGTTCTTTTGAACTTATTAGTTGCCTCTGGGTCACAAGGCCAATTTCTAAAATTTTTCCAGAGTCTCTGATTATAACCTGCTGCTGAAACTGATCTCTGAATTCATAGCCAGATGCTTGGGGCACTCCAGTGCACTCAGCTAGTGACATTTCTTTGAACCTTGCTTACTCAACTTTGTACTGGCCTCATCCCATTCCCTTTCAGCCCAGGAATGTAAGTGGGCTTGCAGAGCCTTTGTGATAGTAGCATATTTCTCATCTTGCAGTCTAAAATGTTAAAATGTAAAGTAACCTTGCTGGATCATGTATTATATGGCACATACAGCTAAAATAGAAGCTCCAAGTGTAGCAACGTTTATTGCTCTTTAAAATCCAAGAAGTGGGGCCTGGTGGCCTATACTCCCAGCAACTCAGGAGGGTGAGTCTGGAGGATCAAAAGTTAAAGGCCAGCCCAAGCAATGTAAGGAGGCCCTGTCCCAAAATATAATAGGCCTAGGGATTTGGCTTAGTGGTAGAATGCCCATGTATGGTAAAATCAAACAAAACAAAGCAAAAACTCTAAGAAATGCTTTTGTACAGTTTCCATCTGTGCTCTTTCCTCCTGTGCCTTATTACTAATAAACTGTGTCCTAACACTCTTCCCACTACAAATAAAATATAGTAAATAATAAGGTATTCAATGTCTTCTATTTCTTTGTAGTACTTGATTTCTCCTTTAATAAATTTAATAAGATAGCAAATATGGAGTTCCATGAAACATGGTAAAATGGTTTTAAAAATGATGTAGATGTTAGTCTGTATATATGCGTGTATGTATCTATGTATATGTATATGTACATACATATACATAGATACACACATACCTACATATTTTGCCATGCTGGGGATCAAGCAAGGATCTAATGCACACCAGGCAAGTGCTCTACTATTGAGTTAAGCCCCCCAGCCGGCTGTACATAATTTTAGTTCGTGTTAGTTATATTTGTTCTTTAAAAACTTTTCTTGTCCAAATGCTGAGTTTCTCCAATGTTGTTCAGTGTTTTTAGGATCTTGGTGGAGAATCATTCCTTTATTGCTACTTAAAATGGTGCAGATTTATAGAAATATGCAAGTGGAATTTCACTAGTAAATTTAAAAAAAAATTGTAGTTGTACGTGGACAGAATGCTTTTATTTTATTTGCTTTTTTTAAATGTGGTGCTAAGGGTCAACACAGTGCCTCATACATGCTAGGCAAATGCTCTGCCACTGAGCTACAGCCCTAGCCCCTCACTAGTAAATTTTTAAAAAGGATTTACTTTTTAAACTTCATAATGAAAAGATGTTTTTGGGGTGATTTCTATCTTTGGTTAGGTTGTACTCCAGAACTTTTAGTTCTTTCTGCTTGTATTTCTGGGGTTGTATAAGAAAATAAGATTTGGGGCTGGAGGTGTAGCTTAGTGGTTGAGCACTTGCTTAGTATGCTAAGGCCCTGGATTGATTTCTTACCACCAGAGAAAAGAAGAAAAATAAGAAAAGTTTTGCTGCTGTTATTATTTGAGGTGCTTGTTGATGTTTTAGCTCTATTGGATATACATTGGAATTCTTTTAACGGTGTCTTTCAGAACCAATTTTTCACATTCTAATTAGGTAAAGTATAATTTTGTATGTGGTATTTATTTGCTGGTACTAATAGTGCCAATGCAGCAATAATGTTATTGATCTCCACTGGTGAAATGTTATTAGAGCTGCAAGTAAATGACTCCTTTATTGCTATATTTCTTTTTGAGTAGTTAATCAAAAAGAACATTCAAAGACTCTTAAATTGCCATATTCTTTCTTTGAGCTGGGCAAGTCACTTCCTCCTGTCCCCCTTCTTCTCCCTTGCCTTTCTTTTCTTTTTCTTTTTGGTGGTGCTAGGGATTGAACCCAGGGCTTTTTACCTGCTAGGCAAGAGCTCTACTACGCAGCTACTTCTGAATTCCCAGTCCTAGGTGAGGTTTTTCTTTGTTTGTTTGGTTGGGGTTTTTGGTACTAGAGATGTAAACTGGGGTTCTTTACCACTGAGTTACCTCCCCAGCCCTTTTTATTTTTTATTTTGAGACAGGATCTCACTAAGTTACTTTGGGTCTCCCTAATTTGCTGAGGCTGACTTTGAACTTGTGATCCTCATGTCTCCTGAGTTGCTGCTATTACAGATGTGCACCACTGCACACACCTACGTGAGTTTTTTAAAATCAATTTCAGATTCATTTTCAATTTATAGTTTTTTAAAAGTCTGAAAGTAGGACCAGGTGCCATGGTGCACGCCTGTAACCCTAGCTTCTGGAGAGGCTGACACAGGAGGATTACAAGTTTAAAGCTAGCCTTGGCAACAGTGAGGGGCTAAGCAACTCAATGAGACTGTGTCTCTAAATAAGATACAAAAAAAAAAAAAAAAACAGAAAAAAGAAAAGAAAGAAAGAAAAATAATAAAAAGGGCTAGGATGTAGCTTAGACATAGATTGCCTTTGGTTTCTATATGAAGCACCTGGGGTGGGGTGGCAGTGGTAGAGGATGGAAATAAAAATTTGAAAGTAGGACAGATCAGACACTTAGCCCACTTTTTGCCCTCATGTAATTAAAAAAGAACTGCTACCCTTAGTGGATTAGTGGATCGTATTTGATAAAAATCCCTTTTGTGGACTTGGTTCCTGAAATCATTGTGTGAAACAGAAATATCTTGCTGTGTGTGTAGAATTCATTCTTGTCTAAAAATCAAGGCTTCCAAGGCATATCCAAATGGTCTGGGCTGGCCCTTGGGCTCTTCTTGCTGGCGAGGATCCAGCCCACCCCTCCGCTTTTGAGTTCTCAGTGCTTCCACTGTTTCTGTGTACACACAGCCAGGAGAGGCCGCCCTTAAAGGTATTCTGTTTTTTAAAAGTATGTAACTTAAATTGTAGTTATGTCTATAAATGATATTGGGTGACTTTTTTTTCTTTAAAGAATTTATTAAATATGATATTAAAAGATAGCGTGTAAAACTTTGTCTCCTATTTTTCTTGTCCCTTTCTTCCAGCCCTGTTTCCCAAAGGCATGTATTTAGAATTGCTGTTTAGTAACTGTTTTCTTCACTGACTATCCCCAGCACCTGAATAGTGCTTGATGTGGCACCTAATGAAAGCTGGTTGATTTGAAAGAAAAGATGTTGTTACTCTGTTATCAGGCTTGATAAATAGATTAATTACTATGCAGTCAGTCAATAGTTGTAGTGTGAGCATTGTTTTTCTTCTTGGGATAGCATTGCTCTGCCATCTTAGCATACAGTGTTGCTGCTTACAAGTAGATTAAATATTTTTTTTCTCTCGAGTCACTTATTTGCTTAGTCTCTTCTTTTACCTCTCTCCCTGCAGAAAGAGTGAAAGACATCTGTTTTTTCTATTTTATTTTCCTTCCTACAACCTTTATTACTGGGATGTTGGCCTTCATGGGTTGTTGCTATAATTTTTTTATCTTTTGGTTTTCCTCTGATTATCTCTGACTTTGTGTGTTCTAGTTTCTGGGAGAAATTATCCTTCTAATTTTTGTTTTCAAATTTGAAAATTTTTTTATCCTGTCTTGCTTTCTGGTTATTCCCTTTGAAAATATAGTATTCTAGTCTTCAATTACTCTATTACACAAAGGCTTTTAACCCTTTTCAAGTTCTTCACCTCACTTCTCTTATCTCAATACTTGATATCTTCGAGGGCTAAGTCAGAAGAGTCTCTGTGCCTTTCCTCCTGTTGGCATCCCTCTTGTAAGCACATGGGTTATTACGTCTTCCTTTCTACTGTGTGTTCTCAGTGTTTGTCTTTTTTTTTTTTTTTTAGATCTGCTTTCCATGTTCTTCCTTTTTTTTATACTAGGAATTGAACCCAGGGTTGCTTTACCCTTGAGCTATATCCCAAACTCTTTTTTATTTTTTATTTTGAGACATAGTCTTGCTAAATTGCTGAGGCTGGCCTCAAAAGTTTGATCCTTTCGCCTTAGCCTACGGAGCTGCTGGATGATAGGCATGTGCCACCACACTTAGCTCTGCATTTTCTTTTTCTTTTTCTATTTGGACTGGGGATTGAACCTATGGGCACTTCACCACTGCTACATTCCTGTTGCCACCCACCTCATCTCTTAACTCTTACTTTGAAACCAGGTTCATACTAAATTACTGAGCTGGCCTTGAACTTGCACTCTTCCTGCCTTAGCCTCCCAAGGGCCCATCTTTTTGTTGGTCAAAATTCTTTTTTTTTTTTTTTTCTTGTACTGAAAATTGAACCCAAGGTGATTTTATCATAAGCTATATTCCCAGTTATTTTTATTTTTTTTCATTTTTTTAAATTTGTGTAATATTATTGGACATAATGGCAGGATTTGTTGTTACATATTTGTACACGCACACAATATAATAACATAATTTGGCCAATATCACTCCCTAGCACTTGGCTCCTCCCTCCATAACTTCCTATTCCCTTTCCTCTACTTTCTCTCTTTGATTAACTCCCACTTATTTTTTCTCTTTAACTTTCACATGGGAGAAAACATATGACTCTTGATCTTCTATGTTTGACTTACTTCGCTTAACATAATGTTCTCAGGTTCCATCTATTTTCTTGCAAATGACATAATTTCATTTTTATTTAAGGCTGAATTAAACTCCATTGTGTGTATTTATGTATGTTTCTTTTCTTTCTTTTTTATTTTTTAAATGTTTTTCTTTATTGATCCATTGATAGTTGCCTAGGCTGGTTCCATAGTTTGGCTATTGTCAGCTCTGCTGCTATAAACATGGGTATACACGTATCACTGCAATATGACTTTAATTCTTTAGGATAAATACCGAGTATTGTTACAGATGGATGATGTGGTGGTTCCCTGCCTTCTGTTTTGAGGAACCTCCATACTGATTTCCACAGTGGTTGCACTAACTTATAATCCCACCAAATGTGTAAACGTGATCATTTTCCTCCACATACTCTACATTTATTATTTTTTCCTATGTTTTTTCTATTATTTTTATGCATCATAGTTATACATAAGGATGGGATTTTTTGTTACCTATTCATATGTACACATGGCAAAACAATATAATTTTACCAATATCACTAGCCAGTACTTCCCTCCTTACTCTCTGCCTCCCATCCCTCGGTCACTTCCAGCCCTTATTGTTTGTATTCTTGATGACTACCTTTCTGACTGGACTGTGATGAAATCTCAGTGTAGTTTTGATTTGCATTTCCCTAACTGCTGATGATGTTGAGCATTTTTTAATGTATTTGTTGGCCATTTGTATTTCTTCTTTTGAGAAATATCTGTTTAATTCATTCACCTATTTCTTAATTGGATTGCTTTTTGGCATTAAGTTTTTTCAGTTTTTTATATATTCTAGATATTAATCCTCAGAAGAGTAGCTACCAAATTTTTCTCCCATTCTGTAGGTTCTTTTTTCACATTTCAAATTGTTCCTTTTGCTGTGCAGAAGCTTTTTAATTTGGTGCTGTCTGTTTATTAACTCTTGAAATTATTTCCTGAGCTTTAGGGGTCCCAATGGGAAAGTCGTGGCCTGTGTCAATTTGTTGGAGTGTTGACCCAACATTTTCTTCTGGGAATTACATAGTTTCTGGTCTAATTCTGAGGTCTTTGATCCATTTCGAGTTGATTTTTGTGCAGAGTGGAGATAAGGGTATAGTATCATGTTCTACATATGGATAACCAGTATTCCAAGCACTATTTGTTAAAAAGGCTGTCATTTCTCCAATATATATTTTTTGGCACCTCTGTTAATGATCAGATGACCATATCATGTGGGTTTGTCGATAGGTCTTCTGTTTTGTACCATCAGGCTGTGTGTCTATTTTTATGTCAGTACCATGACGTTTTTGTTACTACAACTCTGTAGTATAATTTGAAATCAGGTATTGAGTTGCCTCCAGCATTGCTATTTTGGCTTAGAATTGCTTTGACTATTCTGCGTCTTCTATTATTTCTTAAGTATTTTAGGACTGTTTCTTTCTAGTTCTGTGAAGAATGTCATTGGTATCCTGATGGGGATTGCTTCAAATCTGTATACTGCTTTTGGTAGTATGGCCATTTTCACAATATTAATTCTGCCTATCCATGATCGTGGGAGGTCTTTCTATCTTCTAAGGTCTTCTTTAATATTCTGTAATTTTCATTGTAGAGCTCTTTCACCTCTTGGTTAAATTTATTCCTAGGTATTTTATTTTTTTGAAGCTATTGTGAATGGGATTGTTTTTCCTTTTTTTTCCTGATTCATTACTGGTATATAGGAAAGCTATTGATTTTGTATGCTGATTTTGTAATCCATTACTTTGCTGAATTTGTTTATTAGCTCTTAAAGTCTTTTGTGGTAGGTTTTTGGGTCTTCTGAGTATAGGATCATATCATGTGTAGTGATAATTCTCAGACAGCAGAAGGAAATTTCATCAGGGATGTTGGTCTGTAGTTTTCTCCTTATCTGATTTAGGTATATGTGTGACACTGGCTGCATAGGATGAATTTGGAAGTGTTCCATCTCTTTGTATTTCATAGTTCTTTTTACTTTTATTTGATAAATTTTCATTTTGACTGAAGGCCTTGCTAAATTTCTGAGGCTGGCCTCAGCATTCCTGGTTGTTGGGGTTACAGGTGTGAACCACTGTGCTTGGCTTGGTCAAAATTCTTTCTTTTCTCTGCTTCAGTTTTCATTGTCATTGAAATGTTAATGCATTTTGTCATCTTGCTATAGTTTTATTGGATGAAGAGATATGAATGCTTGTGTTCCTTCTGCCATTTTTCATTTTTATTTATTTAATTTAATTTAATTCTTTTTTATTGTGCTGGAAATTGAACCCGGGCCTCATGTGTGCTAGATGTGCACTCTACCACTGAACTGCACCCCAGCATGGTTATTATTTTTAAATTGGAGTTTCTCTTCTTTGAGGCCCAAAGAACTTAATTTTATGGTTGTAATTAAAGTGATAAATTTAATATGTAAGTCTAAAATTGATTAGTTTGAAGAGAATATTGAATAAATGTTGATTGGACCTATCTTTTAAATTGTCTTAATACCCAAATAGACAGAAATAATGAATTCTTTGAATTTTATTTGTAGAAGAAATTGAAGAAGAATCTGAAACAACAGTTGAGGCTGACTTGACTGATAAACAGAAACATCAGTTGAAACATAGGGAACTCTTTATGTCACCCAGTATGAATTTTTACCTGCAAAGCATATCAGGTAAGAACTTTTTTAAAAGTTAATCTATTGAACCCAGTAACATTGTGACCCAAACCAAAGACTTCTTTGAAGTATTTTACAAACTCTCTCCAGGATCTTTCCTTAGTTTATTAAAGACTTCATAATGGAATTTTATCTTGAAATTAAGTGTGTATTAACGTATTAAAGTTCTGCAGTAATGTAACCATTTTTAACTTTATCTTATTTCTGACTTTCACAGTTTACTTAAGTATCTGTAACCTTCATGTACAATAGTGTCCACAACATACCATTTTGGGAAATACAGATCTTCTCCAGATTCCTAGCCAAGTATATATGTAGTAATTAGAACCCGAGGGCTGGAACCCAAGATCTAGTTGTAGACAGGTGACTCTTGGCCTTTAGGATATGTGGTTTTTTATTTTCTTTTGAGGATCTCTGGAAAGAAAACTTCATATTTTTTTATTACTCATTTATTGGCATTTGCTTTGTGCATTAATAAGGCTACAAAAATGATGAAAATTTCAGTCTCTATAGTTTAAGAATTGTATTGCAATAGTGATGGACTTTACTGGATCATGATCTACTGGTGGTGAAAGAATTTAAGCATAGGTAGAGTGGAGCTACTTTTCAATGCAGTCTGTAATAAGTACATCTTGGAGGTTTAACAAAATGTTTTAAACTCAAAAAGCAGGAAAGCTTTGGAAAAGAGTCTTTACTCACCTTTCATGAGAATGTGAGACACATACCAAGTAGAGGGAAGCAGGGAGCAGCCAGGTTCAGGGTGAAACATGGGAGGGAGTGCCATGTTTAAGGTAGGTTAAAAAAATTCCTTCAGCCAGTCATGGTGGTGCACGCAGTGATCCCAGTGATTCAGGAGGCTGAGGCAGGAGGATCACATGTTAGCAATTTAGTGAGGTCCTCAGTGACTTAGATCCTATCTCAAAAGAAAATAGAAAAGAGGGCTGTGAAGGTAGTTAGGTTGTAAAGTACCCCTGGGTTCAGTCCTCAGTACTGGGGGGAAAAATCCTTTAAATTTAGTTCATAGTTTCTTTTCCTTTTTTCCAGCTACAGCTGGTCATGATGATAATAAAAAGTGTTTATAAATGAAAAGAAAATGTATCAGTTACTTCAATAATTGTTCCATCCTCTTTACTCCCATAGCTGGATTTAGCTTAAGTCTGCATTTTTGGTTTCAGACAGATTTGCAGTCTTTCTAAAGCTGTAATTTGATTCTTGTACCTACACACACACACAGACTCACACACACATCCCAACACCAACTTCAGACACCTTTGCATATAACTCTTTTCAGAAGTGGATGTGAATCTTCCATGATAGGAAGGATAGGACAAAGATACTATACTTCCTTTTTCTTAAATCTTTTCAGAAATAACTTGATCACCCCCTTATTGTGAACATTCTGTCATGACTTTATTTATGTTTTTTAAAGGCACTGTGGTTAGGTTGGCTAGTTAGTATATTCTATGTGACTTATATTCTTTCCTGGAAAATATAATCATACCAGGTAATGTGAGTGTATTTTCACTAATAAGGCTATTTTTTGGGGGGTTGGGGGTACTGAAAATTGAACCCAGGGGCACTCAACCACTGAGCCACATCCCCAGCCCTATTTTATACTTTATTTAGAGACAGGTCTCACTGAGTTGCTTAGCCCCTTGCTGTTGCTGTGGTTGCGATCCTCCTGCCTCAGCCCCCTGAGCAGCTGGGATTACAGGTCTTCACCACCATACCTGGCTAGTAAGGTTATTTCAAGAAAAGAAAAATAAGGACATAAATTTTGCCCAAAGAACATGAAAACATACTGACTTTTCTCCTCCTCCACCTCTTCCTCCTCCTCCTCCTCCTCCTCCTCCTCCTCCTCCTTCTTCTTCTTCTTCTTCCTCTTCTTCTTCTTCTTTTTAACTGGGGATTGAATCCAGGGGTGCTTTATTACTGAGCAATATCCCCAGCCCTTTTTTTTTTTTTTTAATTTTGAGACAGGGTCTTACTAAGTTGATTGGATCCTTATTAAGTTGCTGAGGCTGACTTTGAACTTGTGATCCTCCTACCTCCTTCTCCCCAGCTGCTAGGATTACTTACAGACATACCCTGGCTTTTGAGATTTCTCTTGAAAATGTGCACAAGTAATCAATGCTGAAGAGTCATATATATTTGTTACTTACTTGAACAAGCTCTTTGAACATAAAGATTCATTTTAATCTTGAAATTATGTGGCTAATCATAAGAATCATGCTAGAACAAGAATCTGACAAATGGTTTAAAGAATGTATCCAAAACACACAAGTATATTTTTAATTTACCCTTATGATAGCTTGGAATCTGTTTACAAGTAATTTTGGTTTCCTTTAACAGATTGCCTGGAATGGAAAAAAGACTACTGATTTGTTTTTCATCTTCTGTAAGAGCTAGGAGAGTATATTAAAATTTAATTATCCAGACCCTCCTGTGTGGAATATAGAATTTACCTAGTAAACAGGATCCTTTGTTCAGTTGTTTTCCTTCTTCTTATGTGGTGCTGGGGATCAACCTCAGGGCCTCATGTGTGCTAGGCAAGTGCTGTACCACTGAGCTATATCCCCAGTCCTCTTCACTCTCTGTTGAACACATTTCCTTAGAATCTTTTAGGTTGGGTCACTTCTAAGTGCTTAATGAGTAAGATAAGGACCTGGGGCTCTGTATTACCAAGTGATAATTCCTTTGAATTATAGCAAAGAGACATAGACTTTTAAAGCCATTTATTTTTGCCCTATCTAAGAGGGAGTAATACAGAGCTGCACCTTCTCCTTGAGGCTCTCATTTTCAAATAGCATAATGGAGTTGGGCCAGGCTCTGGCCAAGGCACAGGACTGTACTAGCCAGCCCATATGCTGATGCAGAACAAGTGTACATTGGAGTGGTCTTGGTATTTTGCTAATGTTGAAGTCATGCCCTATTTCTGTTTTAAAAGGAGAAAATTACTGAAGTCCCATTGTTCTTTGGTAGCAAAGAGGGGTAATATGGTGAATACTGATTTTTTGTTCTCAGGGACATTATCAAGTGCCTAGAATTTTCTTCGTGCCACATTGAACATAGGGGAGAAAACCTGACAGGCATTCTTGCGGTCTTTTGTACTCAATGAACTATCATACTCAGTGCATGCTGCACCCTTCCTAATGTGGTAGGAGGCAAGTCTTTGTTCCTTCTGATTCCACTGGAAATGAGGAAGAACGAAGAAGACCTAGACCTCTTCGGCATAGAATTGGTGATTCATCTCATTCCTGTCTGTGAGACTTTGATTGACCAGTGAGAATTCCTTTAGGGCATTTTTGGGGGTTGGGGAAGAGGAGAGAGGCAGCACACTTCCTTCATGCAAGTGCCTTAGGTCATTTAGTAATAGATTATATGCTGTACATATTTTAAAGCTCTATAGCATATATTGTTATGCCAGCTGCTAGACCTGTAGTAAGACTGTATTTTTCTGTGTTCAATCTCTATGGGGGGTGTATGACTCATCTTTACTATTAGACTTTCTTACACAGAGCAATAATTCAGTGCTCTTTCAATTAGTGTTATCGATTCACAAATGTACCTACACTCTGTATTCATCCATAAGTAGGTGAATATTTGTAAATTTGAGGAGGGCTGCTTGTAGGTCTTGGACAGTCCTGAGTTCTAACCTCAGCTTCTGCCCCAGCACTAGCAAGTGCCCCTACCTCCCAGAACCCCAGTTTCCTCATCTGTAACTCGGTAAGGATAATAATAACAACAACAACAACAATAATAATAATAATAATAGCTCCCATTCATCTGGATCTGAAGGCTGAATGGAGCTGAGCATTTTTCAAAAGACCTTGATCCCAAAGCGCTTCCAGCATGTGAGCTGCTGTTGACTCCCTCACTATGCGGGTGCTCACCAGTGCCTACTGAAGAACAAACACTGTTCTAGATCCTGCAGAGGAGATGAACCAATCCCCTGTCCTCTTGGCTGAGCCACGGTTATACTACACTATTATTCTTCTCCTCTGCTCAAAGGGCTCCAGGATTGGTAAGACCTTTTGTGGGTGCTGCAGACGGGCACCTAGAGCGGGGTTGTTGTTGGAAAGGGCAGGTGAGGATTTAAGATGGAAGATTGCTGGGGTGGAGTCATTGGCAACACCTGCCAGGCATCTCAAAGGTCTCATTGCTTCCTTGTTGGCCAGCAGTAGACAGGGAATGACTTCCCAAGCCCACCAGTTCCTGGTGGATCCTGGTCTGCCCTTTCCCCATCTTCTTTTCCCAGAGCTCAGTAATTCCCAAAGTGTGATTCTCAGACCAGCAGCATCTGCATCTTGGAAACCTATTAGAAATGCAAATTTTCAAGCCCTACCTAGAGCCCTATGGAGATCAGACTCTCTGGGGTTGAGAGCAAGGAATTTTCTTTTTCTTTCTTTTTTTGTTGGTGAAAGGCCCTGGGTTCGATTCCCAGGGCCTATCTATGCTAGGCAAATGTTCCATCACAGAGCTAGGACTCTGCAAACATGCTCTCCAGGGGATATTGTTTGCCCAGTGAAGTTCAAGAAATACTGTTTTAACTGAAGCAAAGTTTCCTTTGTGAACTGCCTTTATCTGAGAAAATGGATCACGATCCCCCTTTTATGACAATCAAGTTGTACCCGAGTTGACATAACCCACATGATGTACACATACACTTTTAGGGCTCCCAGACTCACTGGTGTCCAAGGTTACAGCCATGCTGTGTCTCTGGCTCACATTGGAATCACCTATGGAACTTGAGAAAGTCCTGCCTTAGGTCAATTCAATCTGAATTTCTGGAGGAAAATCCTGAGGGTCAACCTTTCAGAGCTGCTGGGTGATTCTGATGGTCAGGGAGAGATGCCAGTGGTGGCTGATGTGGAAGGCCAGAGTGGATGGGGGACAAGAGCCTTGGTTTCCAAGCCCAGACCTGCCACTAACTCATCGTGGTGCCAAGTGTCTGATCCTCATTTACAATCAAGTCCATCAATGTGTCAGAAGCAATTGAGGGACATGTAGAAAAGGCAGAATCTACTGGGGTCTCGCTCCCAGATTTTGAACCCTGTGTAGGTTTTAGTTCGGGCCTAAGACTATGCATTTTTATATTTGAGCATTTGAGCATTTCCCAGAAGGGACATCAGAGCAGGCAAGTACCTGATTGACTCCCAATTTTTATCTTGAATTCCAAACTTTATTGTGTCACTTTCTCTCACCTAATTAATTTAATTTATTTTAATTTACTTTCAGTACTAAGGATTGAACCCAGGGCCTCACAAATCCCAGGTGAGCATCTCTACCTAATTTAGAATCATGATTTCTTCCTCTTCCAGGTGTTTACTTAAGGTCCTTTCAATTTATGTTCATTGATAAATAATTTAAAAGTATCAGTCAAAGGAGAGACTTTCGGGGGGAGATGGGAGAGAAGATCCCCCTGACTCTATATTATTACTTTTAGCAAATTTCTTGACAATACTCACACTGAGCAGCAGTATAACAAATACCAGATTTACCATTCTGCCTTGAACAACTAGAAAACCAGGCAAAATATTATAAAACAACAGTTTGGGACATTAGAAAGCAGGCAGCCCAGGTCTGTGGTCCCTGAGAGAAGGAAGGCAAACAAGAGGGGTCACACAAGTTTCCAGCCACTTTCCAGGAAGGAGAAGCCCCAAGGCTTGAAGGTTTCCTGGGTTGAACTTGACTAAGAGATCAGAGTTCAAGGAACCCAAGATGGGGAGGATCCAGGGGACAGAGTTCTGCAAAAGAAAGATCTTCATAGGGAGTAAACCCTGAAATCAGTGGAAAGATCTTCCTATGCCTTTGGCTCAGCACTCTGTGCATGTGTGAGAGGTAACTTCCTGTGGCCAAGGGATGAGTAGAAAGAACAATTCCTAGATCTCACACAGGGCTAGGAACAACCCATCAGGGAAAGAGCTCCTGATGGAAAGGTCCTGTGCAGAATCCTCCAAGAGGCAATGTGGGGACAGTGGGGATCAGTCATCCCTATATTAAAAGCTGGAGAACAAGACTTGAAAAGGCACAACTGATTCTAAGTGACTTGATTGTGTGCTGAGACAAAACTCAACACTATTTGAAGGACGACTATAAAACTGAGCAACTGATAGGGAACATGCACAATGTCCAGCATCTAACTGAGAATTACTATGCACATGAAGAAACATGAGAATAGGACCTTGCACCATGAGGTACACTCATCATTAAAAACTAATGCAGAAATAAAAAATACTCTAAGATTTCATCTAACTCCAGTCACAATAGTAATTGTTGGCGAGGATGTGGGGGAAAAGGTACACTCATACATTGCTGGTGGGACTGCAGATTGGTGTAACCACTTTGGAAAGCAGTATGGAGATTCCTAAGAAAACTTGGAACCACCATTTGACCCAGATATCCCACTCCTCAGTTTATACCCAAAGGACTTAAAATCAGCATACTACAGTGACACAGCCACATCAATGTTCATAGCAACTCAATTCACAATAGATAAACTATGGAGCCAACCTAGATGCCCTTCAACAGATGAATGGATAAAGAAAATGTGGTACCTATACACAATGGAATATTACTCAACCTTAAAAAGGAATGAAATTATGGCATTTTCAGAATATCATGCAAAGTGTAATAAGCCAATCCCAAAAATCTAAAGGCTGAATGTTTTCTCTGATAAGTGGATGCTGATTCATAGTGGGAGTGGGTAGGGAAGAATGAAGGAACTTTGGATTATTCAGAGGGGAGTGAGAGGAGAGGTGGGGGGTGGGGATGGGAAGGATGGTAAAATGAGACAGACATTATTACCCTGTATACATTTATGAAAAAATTTTTCTAAATAAAAATTTTAAAAAAATTAAAATAAAGGAAAAATTATAAAAAGAAAGAAATTGATGTAGAAATGGAAGAGGTGATAGAATTGCAGAGGGGGTAGTATGGAAACAGCTGCTCTAAATCTGCTTCATATGTTTAACATGGTGGAGGTAAACATGAGCATGATGGGCCAAGAAACAGAAGAACATCAGGAAGACTGATATAGAACTTCCAGAGATGAGAAGCTCAATGTCAGAAATTAAAAAAAACATACTGGTGGGTTCAGTTCCCAGTACTAACCAAAAACAGACAAAAATACTGGCAAGATTAACATCGGATTAGACACAGCAAAAGAAAAAAAAACATAGAAAGTACCCAAAATGAAACATGGAAAGAATGAAAAAATCATAATAAAGATCCCATATAAAACAGAACCTGTAGGCCAACATTAAGCATCATAACACATGTATATTCTGAATTAAAAAGAATGATCTTGTAATAAACAGTGCTGGACCATTAAATATCCATGTGCAAAAGAAAACCTGTGTTAGTCAGTTTCCAGTTACTATAACAAACGATCACCTTATAAAGAAAATAAAGATTTCAGCTGACAATTTTAGAGGTTTGAGAACATGGTCAGTTGACCCCATTTCTTTAGGCCTCTGGTGGTGACACATCATGGAAGGAATGTGTGGGGAAGCAAAACCACTCACCCCATGGCTGGGAAGTGAGAGACAGAGAATAAGAGACTGGGGTCCCACAGTCACCTTTGAGGGCATGCCCCAATGACCTGAGATCTCCCACTAGGCTCCTCCTCCTAAGGGCACCAAATTGGGACCAATCCTTTAACACATGGTCCTTTGAGGGACACTTACATTCTAAGCTATGGCAAAACCTCAACTCTTGACTCACACCACTTACAAAAAAAGGAACCCCAAATTATTTATTATGGCAGACGATTGTTTCACTGTAATTATTATGGTGAAAACTATATACAAATGTAAGAATTAAATCTATAAAAATTTCTTTCTCCTTCCTTTCTCTTTCTCTCTCTCTCCCCTTCCTTCCTTCCTTCTTTCTCCCTTTCTTCCTTCCTCTCTCTCTCTCTCTTTCTATCTTTTCTTTCTTTTTCTTTCTTCTTTCTAGTACTAAAGATCAAGCCCATGAATCATAAACATAAGAGATAGTTTCTATGGCCTTGGGTCAAGCAAATATTTCTTAGGATATAAAATCACAAAGTATACATGAAGAAGATTGATAAATGAGAGATGATTAAAATTGAAACTTATTTTTCCAAAGCAAATAGACAAGACAGGCCAGAAAACTGGGAAAATTTATATTTTTAAAAAATCTGAGACGGGACTTGTATCCAAAATATGTCAAACAAAACAAAACTCCTCCAACTCAACAGAAACTCAAACAAGAAGTCAAATGTCTACCATGAGTGATGTTCATACAGTAGAGTCAAGGACAAAGCGGGAGGTACTCCAGCCATGCCCAACGTGGTGAGAAAGAATTCAGGAACAGAAGATGGGAGATGGTGTGGTGTCATTCATATGACATTCTAGAAAAGGACAGTCACGGGGACAGAGAGCAGAACTTGGTTGTCTGGGACCAGGACAACTTGGTTGTCCAGGGCTCTGCCCAGCAGGGACCTCCCGTCTTGGGATCGCCCTGGCGTGTTCCCTTGTCAAAGCGAATGGATTTGCACTTGGGATTGGTTCAAGTTACTGTGTGTAAGTCGTAGCTGTGAGCAGACAGCTAGGAAGGCTCAGACCCTCTGGCTGCATGCGTGCACACCCCAGAAGGTCTCCCAGGAACAGCCAGGACACAGACAGGTCTGCAAGAACGGCCATCGGAGTGGTTCCTTGTGGTGGAAAATGAGGTGCCAACAGAACGCGCGGTAGGACCAGGTGAAGCAGTGCCCTGGGTGGGTCGCTGTGCCCGCGGTTAAAAGTACTCCATGAGGTGGGAAATGACCTCAATGAAATGCCCCCAGGACCAGAGGGGGTGTGGCCTCTGGAGGCTGGACACCTGTGTGCATCCTCACTCCACCACACACCGCCTCTCCGAGCTTCAGTTTTTCCACCTGAACAAGGAGAGGCCAGTCACACCTCTTGCTTACATTGTTGTCAGGGTCCAATAAAGTGACACCAGTGAACTTCTTGATATCTGGCATGTGCTTGGCCCTGATGACTTCCTGTGGCCCAGGTCTGTTTGCAGGCAGAAGTCAGCACCGGCCCTGGACGTCTGGCTCCTGGGTCGCTCCTCGCCACACTGGCCGTGTGGTGAGCACATTGCTCTTCAGAAGGGAGCAGCTGCCTGGCCTAAGGGGCTCCTCCTTCCTTTCCCTCTGGGAGCCAGGGTGAGTCTGGCGGGGACTGGGATCCTGGCGGAATGTCATCTGGAGCTTCTGCCTTTCCGGGGGGGACTGGGTCCAGAGCCTCCTGGAAACTCCCCATCTCTGAGCAGGGCGGGCAGGGGTGCTGACCTGCTGAGGTCCCAGATGGCAATGGCCCTGGGGTCTCTGAGGTCCCCTCGGGGGCGTGGAGTAAGGCCTAGGATGAGCAGAGCTCTGCTGATGACTGAGGTGCAGACCACGGCCCCACGTCCGGCAGGACCCCAGAGGGGCTCGGGAATAGGGGAGGCTGGTGTGAGGGAGGACCTCTGGGCCGGCAGCCCCGGGCCACGCCTTCCTATGCAGGGATTAGAATCATCATCGTCATCATCATCACCAGGATCACGTCATTGTCCTTAGAGCACATGGGCCTCCTTGGGGCTGCTCCTTGTCTGACTTGTATTCTACGGCCTGACGGAGTCTGGTTCATATTAGGTGCTCATGAAAAATAAATTTTTGAATGGATGAATAAAAGTTCTAGAAGAAATGGAGCCCTGGTTTTAATTAAACCAAACAGCAGGTAATAAAAGAATTGCTTGGTGGTCCAGTGATCCTGTCCCCTTGGATCTAGGTCCACACATGGAGGTGGACCTGCAGGATCCATCCAGGCACCTACTGCTGGGCTGCGCTGGGCTTTAGGGTGTGGGGGCCCGGGAGAGGGGATGGAGCATGGAGGACCCAATGCAGACTGTGGAGGCCCCCCTGTTCTAGAGCTTTCTCCCTCTCAGGTACGTGGTGGGTCTGAGGGCAGGTGGGGACTCAGAAGGAGACACAGTGACCAAGGCCTCTGCTCACCCCATCCCTCACTCTGGCAGCTGCCTGGTCTTCATACAGCCTGGTACCTTCCAGGACAGACTGAGGCCCCTACCTTTTCCTTTGGTGGTGGATGGTCTGGGGGTCCCTGGGTGCCCTGTAAAGGATTCCCAGGGTCCCCCACAGTGAAACCCTGGATTCCTGGTAGTCCTGCTGGCCCAGGAGTCCATCTGCTGGTCTGGCTGGCATGCTGGCCCTTGGCCTTCACCGTGACCAGACCCCAGGGTGCAGCAAGGCCGGGCCTGGAGTCAGGGAGACCGTGCACCCCCCAGGCCTCCCCTCTGCTCAGAAGGGAAGCAGTGACCACAGCCATCACCATAGCAACGTCAGAATCCAAATGGGTCCTGTTTACTGCACAGTTGCTACGTGCCGGCACTGTCCGTGCTGGACTGCAGGATTCATTTATGCCTTACAGGGAGTCTGAAGTGTGTGTCAGGTGATGGAACCAGGTAACCAGGTGGTGTCTCTGCAGCTGTCTTCATGATTAGGAGGTGTCCACAGCACCGAATTGTCCTGGGGACTCCGGCTTCCTTGCAGTGGTTCAAGAGAAGGAAGCAGAGCTGGAGGCAGGTGGATGGGCAGAGACAGCCAAGGTTCCAAAATATTAGCAACTGGGGACAGACACACGTGTTGAGGGTTTGTTGTTCTTGTACCTGTTCAGTAGGTTGGAAGCAATATTGAACAGAGAGGACCAAGAAGGTGGCAGTATCCTTGTTCCGCTTCAGGAAGACAGACCAGGAGTTTTCAGCATGTGTGGGACGTGAGGAAATGCCAGCTGTTCCCCCGGCACATATGAAGACATCAATGCTCAGAGATGTGGGGCAACCTATTGACCATCACACAGCAAGAAACCCTACAGTCAGCCTCTGAAGAGTCCCACCTGTCCACCATGGCTCTCGGGCTGGTTGGGACAGGCTGTGGCCAGAGAGGGGACTCCAGTGCCTTCTGGTTGGGCACCCAGTGTCCTCCCAGCCTTGCTTTCTCCTTCTGGCCCTGCAGGCTGCTCTCCTGGGAGCCCCCTTGGGCCTCCCAGCTCTGACCTCCTCTTTGCCCAGCAGCACGTCCAGGGACCTGGCAGCTGGAAAATATTTGCCAGCACAAACATGAGATGTGTGTTCAATGCCTGCCTGCAGCTTCTCCCCCGGCAGTGTTTGCTCAGCAAACACCACTAATTCCCTGGCTTCTCGGGCTGCACTGGAGCCCCCGGAGCAAAGCTTGTCCATCAACTCCCCTGACAGCTCCGCGTCCTGCTGCCACCAACCAAGCCCATGGGGCAGGGCTGGGATCCTCTTCCAAGAGGATCTGAGGAAGACAAAGATGACTCTGGTTTGTGAGGCAGCCTTGGCCACCAGGACCCCGCCAGCCCTGGTTGGCTGGCCTGCAGGGGAGGGGCTTCAGATCTGCCCTAGACTTTGAAGGAATTTGGGGAGTTCTTCCTCTGTCCCTGGTTTCTGTTCCATTTATCCTCTAAGTCCAGGAAGCCATTTTCCCCAGCTTGCACTCATTTATCCACCAATCCACCCACTCGTCAATCCACCCAACCATCCGTCTATCCATCCACCCATCCATCCATTTATCCATCTACCCATCCATCCATCCACCCATCCATCCATCCACCCACCCACCCATCATGCAACCGTCCATCCAACCATCCATCTATTCACCCAAACCTTCATCCATCCACCCATCCACCCAAACATCCATCCATCCATCTACCCATCCACCCAACCATCCACCCATCCACCCATCCATCCACCCATCCACCTACCCATCCATCCATCCACCCACCCACCCATCCACCCAACCATGCACCCATCCATCCATCCACCCATCCATCCATCCACCCACCCACCCATCATGCAACCGTCCATCCAACCATCTATCTATTCACCCAAACCTTCATCCATCCACCCATCCACCCAAACATCCATCCATCCATCTACCCATCCACCCAACCATCCACCCATCCACCCATCCATCCACCCATCCACCTACCCATCCATCCATCCACCCACCCACCCATCCACCCAACCATGCACCCATCCATCCATCTACCCACCCACCCACCCATCCACCCAACCATACACACAACCATCCATGTATCCATCCACCCATTCATCCACTCACCCATTCACCCAACCATTCATCCAACCATCCATCTATCCACCCAACCATTCATACATCCACCCATCCACCCAAACATCCATCCATCCATCCATCCATTCACCCAACCATCCACCCATTCACCCAACCATCCACCCATCTACCTATCCTTCTACCCATCCACCCATCCACCCAACCATCCACCCATCCATCCACCCAACCATCCACCCATCCACCCACCCATCCACCTACCCATCCATCCACCCATCCATCCACCCACCCATCCACCCATCCATCCATCCATCCACCCACCCACCCACCCATCCACCCAACCATCCACACAACCATCCATCTATCCACCCACCCATCCATCCATCCGCCCATCTATCCAACCATCTGTCCATCCATCCACCCATCTATCCAACCATCCGTCCATCCATCCACCCATCCATCCACCCACCCATCCACCCACCCATCCACCCATCCATCCACCCAACCACCCACCCACCCATCCACCCAACCATCCACACAAACGTCCACCTATCCACCCACCCATCCATCCATCCACCCATCTATCCAACCATCCATCCATTCATCCACCCATCCATCCACACATCCACCCATTCATCCACCCATCCATCCATCTACCCATCCACCCAACCATCCACACAACCATCCATCTATCCACCCAGCCATCTATCCATCCACCCATCTATCCAACCATCCATCCACCCATCCATTCATCCACCCATCCATCCATCCACCCATCCATCCACACATCCACCCATTCATTCACTCATCCATCCATCTACCCATCCACCCAACCATCCACCCATCTGTGCATCCATCCACCATCCATCCACCCAACGATCCTTCTATCCACCCACTCATCCATCCATCCACCCATCCAGTGCTATTTGGGAGCTCACTGCCGGGCAGGGCTGGGTACTGGGGATGCTGCAGTGTATGATCTCATGGGCAGGGTTTGTCATCCTGAAGCCTATATAATAAAGTGGTTAGCAAATAAACCAACAAGGCCATTAGAGGAGAAAACCCAAATCAATAGAGGGGGTACTAAGCAAGGTAGCCAAGAACAGCCCCCTCAAAAATAGGATGTGTGAGCTCAGACTTGGTGGCAGACACAGATCATTGTGACTCATTTCTCTCTTGCCTCAGACTCTGCCTGGCTCAGCATGGCACTGCTATGGACCCTGTCATTATTTAAAATGTTGACATCTTAGATTTTTTAAAAAATTGAAATGAAACTTCTGTAATGCGAAAATTATTTTGCCCATTTTGAAGTGTCACTTAGCACTTTCACAGTATTGTGTGACCATCTTCACCATCTAATTCCAGAACATTTCCATCCTCCAACAAGGACCCTCCTACCCATTAAGCAGTCACCCCCTGGTCTTCCTTCCCCACCCCTGACAACAGCTAATCTGCCTGCCATTTCTATGTATCTGCCTGCTCTGGATGTATCCGGTATGTGAAATCACATAACACGAGTCTTGTGTGTGGCTTCTTTTGCTCGACATCATTTTCTCAAGGTATCAGTCCTTCACTCCTTTTCAGGGCTGAATAATATTCCATTGTCTGAGGAGGACACATTGTATTTATCTATTTATCTGTTGATGGGCTTTCAGGTCCTCATGGGATTTTTTTAATTAATTTTGATTACATCAAAATTGTATTGATCTGTAGAAGAGGGTTTCAGTGAGGAGGGAAAGCACAGAAGAGGCTTTGGCTGGGAGTAAGCTTGGAGCAGGGGGTTCCTGGGGAGGGAGCTCAGGTCAAGATCAAGCGCAGATGCTGGTAGTATTTGAGGAGCAGCAAGGAACTCAGGTTGGCTGAAGTGTGGGAGATAGGGAGAACCCTGGAGATGGGCAGGGTGGAAGGATGTGGGGTGAGGGTGGGAGGTGATTGGACTGAGAAGGGCCCTTTCATTCCGAGTGGAGTGGAATCCGCAGGTTGGTTTCAGGTTGGTGATTTTACACGATCTATTTGCGGTTTTCAAAGCTCACTGGCGGCTCTGTGTGGGGTGGGAAGAATAGAAATCAGGGGCCAGGCACCGTGGCCGGTCCCACGATCCTGGTGCTCGAGAGGCTGAGGCTGGAGGATGGGAAGTTTGACTCTATCCAGGCAACTTAGTGAGAACTCGCCTCAAAATAAAAAATAAAAAGCGGCAGAAGTGGAGTTCCATGGTAAAGCACCCCTGGTCCCATCCCCAATGCCGGGGTCACAAAGAAAACAGAAAGAAAATCAGAAGTGGAGGTCCAAGGAGATGAGGCTGGGGGGAGGGCTGCACCAGGGAGGTGGAGGTGGCCAGGTGCAAGCAGGGTTGTCAGGGAGGAGGTAGACTGTCAACCAACAGAGAGATGGCCCACTCATTACTCAGTCAACAATTTCTGAGCACCGACTGGATGCCAGGAACATAGAGGAGATGAAGTCCTGGGTTTGTGAGGCTCCCAGACTTCAGACAAGCAGGCGTGGGCACCCTCAGGACGCAGGCTGAAGGGCCGGACATTCTGGCGCTGCTCAGCTGTGCTTATTTTGAGAAATGGAGACCACAGGTCAGAGGTGGGGCCGCTACAGAATTCAGAGATGTGTCAGAGAAAACCCACCGTCCCTGAAGATGCCTCCCTGGCCGAGGGCCGCCACAGCACTGTTGGATTGAGTGGACGGTTGGTGGGCAGAGATGGTGGTGGAGAATGGACTCTGGATGGACAGGATTGTGGAGTGACCCTCTCTCAGAGCTTCAGGGTGGGGCCATCTGGACTATCAGGTGAAGGACGAGGGAGGGAGTTAGGCCACTGGTGTCCCCTATGGGGTGGGCATGTGTCTTGACTCTCATTCGGCATCAATACGACCAGACAAGCTGCTGAGTCCTGGGTCAGAGTCCCTGGTCTTGCCTTCCTTCCGACCTCCAGTCAAGACCTTCCCTGTGTGACTAGAAGCTGACCACATCGCTTTTCAATGGCCTTGGTGTCCCTTCTGAGACAGGGGCCAACGCCCATAACCCCCCAGGACTGTCAGGAAGGCGGGTAGTGGGGCCTGACACCTTGAGGCTGCTCCTGATTCTGCCACGCACCAGCCCTGTGACCTTGGGCAAGTCACTCGGGCCCAGGGAGGTGGTCGGCAGCATCCCCTTCAGCATTGTTCATATTGTGACCAGCCTGGGGACCCTGCCCAGGAAGATTCTCACTGACTTGTAAAGCATTATGAGATCAAAAAATAAACCCCCAAATGCCACAACCGGGTACCTGCTGCCTGCTCCTCCACCAACCAACCCTGACTTGGGCTCCTGCCTTGGCTGACAGAAGGATCTCCATGGCTGGCCGGCCCCTTCTTTAAATCCATCCCCCTCTGTGTTCCAGAGCCATTCCTGATGGAAAAAATGACTCTCACAAAAGATTCCTCAGCAACAATTATCTACATGGGAGGCCAGGAGAGGGAGAGCCATTTAGAATCCACTTCATTGTAGGATCAGCTAATTAATTAACGGTTTTACTGACAACTCCTGGGACAAGTGTGTGTTACACAGGAGCGCAGCAGGGTGTGATTATAGACTCTGACACCCACTCCCAGCTGCATCCCGGCCCTCCTCACCACCTTCCCACTGGCCTCTGAGTGGGGGGTGGGGGGCGGTGAGGGGACCCTTGCCCAGGCTCCTGCTGGAGTCCTGGTGGGGGCAGGGTCTGTGTGGAGATAACAGAAGGACATCTGGGGAGGGGGTAGGTGGGGGGACACACAGAGACAATGAAGAGATAACTAGGCAGCTGAGACTGTGAGGTGGCTGCATCTGCCCCTTGCCCCTAGCCCAGAGCCACCCTCTCTGTGCCCGTCCAGGCATGCAGGCCCTGGGCACCTGCTGGGCACAGCTGCTCCCAGCTTCTGCCCGGACTGTGGGGCTTCTGGATCCTTCCTGCCCTACTTGGTGAAGACAGCTCCATTCGGGAGCCCAGAGACATGGCAGTGACTCTCTCCTGGGAACGTGGACACTGGACCCTTTCACGCCAACCCAGCGTAGAACTTGTGTGGGGCCCCATGCGGGACTTTTGAAGGTCCGGGTTCTGCACACCAGGGACGTTTCAGAGCCTGGCTTCAGACTTGCTCGAGGAGAACCCGGACTTTGCTCGGCGCCAGGCCCCGAAGCAAGGCAGGCTCTGCTTTCTGCTTCTGATCCTTTCTGCCACTCCCGAGGTTCTGCTCTGGGGTCTTGGGGTGCAATGGTGGGAACCCTCTGAGGCTGCAAGTAAAACATCCTGGGTGCAAAAGAACATTTTCTGGGGTGGCGGCGGTTGACCCCAATGTCTTCAAATTAGCTTCCACTTTCCAGCCACGAGCTCTAGTGGGGTGGTCTCTGTCCCTGTCCCCATGAGCAGGTGTGAGCGGAAGCCCAGCTGGCACACAAGGCATGGGAGCCCCCAGAGGGGTCCTGTCACCTCTGCCTTCTACCAGGCCCCACATACTGAGTGGAGGATCCCACTTCTCAGTCCTTAGGGGTCTGGACGGCAGGAGGTATGGAGCAGAGGCAGGAGCCTGGGTGGGGTCATGCCACCCAGGAGCTGGAACAGATCTCCAGGGCCTTCACTGAGACCACCCTGCCAGGGGCTTCCCACACCTGCCAGAGCCCAGCTCTGGGGCTGCTGGAGGGGAATGGAAGGGGTTCGTTTTTGTTTGTTTGTTTCTCTCTCTCTTTTTTTTTTATTGGAAACAAATGGGATACATGTTGTTTCTCTGTTTGTACATGGCGTAAAGGCTTACCATTTGTGTAATCATAAATTTTACATAGGGTAATGTTTGATTCATTCTGTTATTTTTTCCCTTTCCCCCACCCCTCCCAACCCTCCACCCCTCTTTTCCCTCTATTCAGTCCTTCCTTCCTCCCTCCATTCTTGCCCCCCTCCCTAACCCTAACTCTAACCCTAACACTAACCCCTCCCTCCCCCCATTATGTGTCATCATCCACTTATTAGCGATATCATTCATCCTTTGGAAGGGGTTCTTGATACCTGCAAGGGAGGAACTGCTGCCCCATTTTATAGATGAGCAAGTTGAGGTACTGGTGGGGGAATAAGGAGCCCCATTGATGTTCAATGTGAGCACTCACAGAGGGTGAACTGTCATCAGACAGGTGTGGTAAGATCAGAATGCCTTCTGGCACACAGAATGGGCTCAGCTGGTGTCATTATTGAATGGGCTCAGCTGGTGTCATTATTATGCATTATGTGTACAAATTCACAAAGGCCTCACTAACACATCACCTCATTTGCGCTTCCTAAGGGACTTCCTAAGGTAGGTCAGCATAATGCTCCCCACTGGAAGGACACCAGAGAGGGTGGGCAACTCCCCCAAGGTCACACAGCTAATGCTGGCAGAGCTGGGCAGAGGGCATCTCAGTGCAGAAGGATCCTGTGGAAGGACAGCTTGCTGGTTTGAGCCTAACTGGCCAGAGCCTGCAGAGACGACATTGTCAAGGCCCCCTTGACCTTTAGGTCTGCCTCCTGGGTACTCCGTGATCGCCCCGCGGTCTCTGAGTTTCAGCTTCCTGGAAGGGATCAGGCGGTGAAACCCACCCCTGGTTTTCAGGATGGCAGAGTCTGCTTGGAGGAGGTCAGGGACTGTCCTGGTCACACTGCAGGTGAGGGCCAGGCTGGAGGAGGCCCTAGGCCTCTGAAGCCCAGGTCCCCGCCCTAGCTCGCAGTTCAAGGGTGTGAGGGGGTTAACTGGCGGCTGGCATGGCGCCGCTCGCCTGTGCTAGGCTAGGAGCAGCAGGCGTGGTTCCCAAGCACACAAAGCCCCGGCTCCCTGGCGCGCCGCCCGCATTGTTCCTGGCCCCCGCGCGTCCCACCTCGCGAAATGACCCAGTCACCTGGCCATTGGCACTTCGGGGCGGCCACGAAGGCGCCAGAAAACCCTGCAGTGTTCGGAGAATGGAGGGGGCAGCGGGAACCAGAGTACTGGGACTCGGGCCAGGCCGCAGAAGGCGGAGAGCGAGGGGCGGCGCTCGCCCAGGGCCCGCGAGGCGGGGCATGGAGCCGCGGGTCCGGGTGGAGGGCGGCCCCCTGTGCACCCTGGTGCTGCCCAGTGCGTCCCTGCACCCCCGTGTGTCCTGTGCCACTGCGCACCTGCCCCTCTGCCCGAGGCTCCGCAGCCTCGGGTTTCACCTGCTCCTCTCGCGTCTGATTTGGTCCCTGACTTTCTCTTTATCTGTCCCCCTCTCCTCTTCTCATCCCCTCTCTGATTTCCATCTCTATCCTCCAGCTAGATCTTGTCCCTGGTCATCTCTGTGTTTCTTTGTCTCTGTCTCCTCTGGTCTCTTCTCTGTCTCAGTGTCTGTTTGTCCATCTCTGTCTCTCCAGGACAAAGAGCCATGCTGCCCAGGGGACCGCACTGCACTTACTGCCCCTCCCCCAGGAGGACTTATGTCAGCTGAGGAGGACTGGAGACCAGCATGGTGGGGACCATGGAGCTGCAGGGCCCCAGACCCTGCCAGGGCCTTTCCTTGTCACTTGGTGTGGCTCATCTCCTGGTGGCCAGGCTGGGATTGGATGGTTCGTGGTCCCTTGGTAGCCCTGGTGGTCTCTGAAGCATGAGTTCCCAGCAGCGCCCAATTTTACTTGCTGTCCTTTGGGGTGGGGAGGCTGGAGCAGGCGGAGAGTGGACTCCTGCACGGATGAAGGAATGGAGGCTCAGAGGGTGCAGCCACCTGTCCAAGGTCCCAAGTCCCAGGATCAGAGGTCCCCTGACTCCAATCCTCTGGTAATCCCCATGGGAGGAGGAAGCCAGCTGCCTGCTGGGTGAGTTGAGACTCACTCCCTGCCTTCACTCACGGTCCCTTGCTCCAGATACAGGGGCCCAGCTGACAAGGGACCTGGCAACCCTTGGAGATGTTCTTGCAAAGGGCACACATAGCTCTGGGAACCTCTGCCAAGGACCCACCTCACCTGCTGAAAGGTGGTGGTGAGACCCCTCCATCGCCTGCTGAAAGACAGGAGCCACAGCTGGATTTGGCCCAGCCTCTCCTGGGTTCCTTACTACCAAGCCCTCAGACCCAAGCCTCTGGGCCTTGGTGGGGACAACTAGTAATGCAGACACCTAGGTGATGCTTCACTGTGCTTTTAAGTCACCGTCTCCATAGCTGCTCTGGGAGGTTGTTAATATTAACTTTATTTCCAGGTGGGGAAACTGAGGCACAGGGCATGTAAGTAACTTGCCCAAGGCTACACAACACATTGGGTCCTTATAAACAAAGCAGATTCGGTTCCAACATGCACAATAAAAGAGAGATAAGCATTTATGTGTGTATCAGTTTTATTTTTATTTCATTCCCGGTTATAAGGCAAGGTTGAATCTGTTGAACATGGGAGTGATTCTCAGGGGTGCTTCTGCCCCTGAAAGGTGTGATCTGTCCCCTACGGTGAGGCAGGCATCAGGTCAGCAGACCCCTGAGGCAGGACTTGCCATCTCCTGATAGGAGGAAGACTCTGCCCCACTTCCCCAGCTATGGAGGCCCCAAGGGCTCTGCTAGCCAGGCCCTTGAAGGGGAAGTCAGACCCTCAAAGCTTCAGGTCACTAGAGATGCCCCCACACCCTAGCAGCTCACCAAGGGACGGGAGCAGTTCACACGGGTTCCCCAGATGTGTGGCTCTTGGGAAGGAAGAAGAACAGCCCTGCTTTCTCATTTAACCCTAATGCAACCCGTGAGACCTGGCCTGTTAGGAGGCTCTGAGAGCTGGAGGCCCATCCCAGTCCCCTGGGAAGGCCACAGGGCCTCCAGGCAGGTCCCCCCAGGCCCGAGGCTTGTGCGCGGCTCCTCTGGCTTCTCGGCTCTTCGCTCTCTGCTGGTGCCCACATCAGAGATGGGACCTAAGGAGGCTGAGCTTCAGTTTACCCACCTGTAAAATGGGGAGGCTGGGGATGCTTACTCCACAGGCCCCGTGGGGACAGGAGGAGGAAGGTGCCCCAGGCAGGCTGGTGTGAGCAGGTCCCCGTGTCCCGCTCCTCAGCCACTGGCTCCTCTGGTCCTCTCCAAGTCAATATTCATAAAACTTGTTCAGCAGCCACCTCAGCGTCTTGGGCCACCCTCCCTCCCTGGCAAATCCCCCAGTCCTCCAGCTCCCATCTTGGGGACAGCTCTGCTGGACCCCAGCTCTCCACCCGCTGTGGGGCTCTTGACACATTAGTTCCAGTGAATTTAGCTGAACAACGGGAGCCCTGAGAAATTATTTGCAATTAGCAGGAGCCCCACTGCTCCCCGTTGGGACACAAGGCACAGAGTGGGGAATGGCCGGGGGTGGGGGTGGAGCTGCTGCCCGGAATCAGTGGCAGCCTGGCAGGCAGGGCAGGTGGCACTCAGGGCCCACGTCCCCCACAGCCTGAGGGTACCCTGTGGGCCAAGGCCTGGCCGGGCCGGGGCTGTGAGAAACATACCATCTGGTCTCTTTGCAGGGGTGGCCCCGGACCCAACTCCCAGCTGCTCTGTGGGGACAGTTCCTGGAGGACCCCTGTGATCCCTTCCAGTTAACAGTCCTCCCCGACTTGCAGGGAGTGGGGATGTGATCCCCATTTCTAAGGGGAGGGAGGGAGTGCTGGGACAGAGGAGAGGACTCTGGCCAGATCCCCAGTGTGCAGCAGGAGGAGGACCTGGGCCCAGACAAGCTGAACTCTCCGAGTCAGGACAGCTGCCTCCTAGGATGGCCTCTGAGAGGGGTAGGGCTGGGGAGGTGGGCACACCTGTCCCAGGCCCGCCATTGTCTGGCTGTGGCCCTTGCACAGGTCCCTTCTGCTCTGAGACTCGGCTTCTGCTGCTGTGAGCTTCTTCTAGGATTACAGGGAAATGCATGTGGATAGACATGGAATGGCGCTGGGGTGAGGCTGGCCCCACCTGTTGGGAGTGCTCCCAGCAATGGTGCACCCCCAGCCTGGGGGAGGAAGTCACCGTGGGGGGAGGGCTGGGTGAACAGGAACCACAGCCCATGTAATTGCTAGTCCTCTTATTGTCACGGCACCCTGATCCAGCCTAGCAGGAGAGAGTGGCAAAGGGAGAAGGATCCGTAGGTCCCAGTGGGGACTGGCTGCCTGAAACCCTGGTGTGGGGCAGACCAGACACAGTCCTGGCCTCATGCAGCTGCTTCTGGATACTGGAGGGAGACTGGCTGATGGAGCTGGTGATCTTCATCAGGGTAATCAGGGAGGGATCCAGGAGGAGGTGACTAGTGTGAAGGTCGAGGTTGCGGAGCCGCCCCGTGTCACCCCAGGGGAGCCCTCCACACCATATCTGATGCCAGGCACTCGGCACTGTGGTTCAGCACAAGGGGACACGTCTCTCACACGCGGCACTGTTCTGAGCACCTTGCAAGTGTTCCTAGCTCACCGTCCTCACAGGGGTCTTCCCCAGGAGGCCCGGCAGGAGGAAAACACAGCAGAGTAGCCTGCACCTTTCCTTCCCTCCGTCCTCACAGCAGAAGGCCGTGCTGGGCGTCACCCTGGCCTGGCAGATCTAGAAGCCCCTCAGACTAGGCTACCCAGCCTGCTTGCCCAGTCACAGCCATACTCTGTCTTCCCCATGAGCAAGGCAGGCAGGACAAGACCAAGTGAGACCCTGAGAGGCTTTGCCCAGGGCCCCACAGGCTGCGAGAGTCCCAGATGTGACTCAGGAGTGGCTGTGATCCTGCCCTGGAAACCAGCTGCTTCTTTCATGGGTCAAGGTGTGACCAGGTGTTCAGTGAAGGGGATTCTCCAGTGAAGGGGATTCTCCAGCGAAGAGGATGCGGCACCTGTTGCCTGTCAATGGCTGCTGACACACGCCTAGCACATAGTAGATCCTCAGTAAAATCAGCCTGAGAAAATCAGGGAAATATAAAACTTCCTGCCTGGTGTGGTGGTGCCTTTCTCTAAATCCTGGTGTCTTGTGAGGCTGAGGCAGGAGGATTGCAAGCTTGAGGCCAGCCTCAGCAACTTAGTCAAGAGCCTGTCTTAAAATTTCCTGCTTTCCTGGGCATCTGAAAGGCCCTCCAGTCCAGGCTGATAGAAGGAAAAGAAAGTCCTGCTTTCTAAGCACTTGTCCCTGTGATGGCTTTTGACCCGGGACCCTTTGCTTCCCTCCACCAGGGACACCAGGGAGGGGTCTCATCCCTTTTGGCTCGATAGATGAGGAGCTGAGGCACGCAGCTGTCCAGTCCACTGAAATTCCTGTTTGCTGGGAAAGCCCAGGGCCCCTGGCTAAACAGGATGCTCAGCCACCTTGGTCTGTGGGACAGGCTATAAGCCCAAGCCTGTTGCCCTCCCAGGCCCTTGTCCCCACCACCATCCTGCTCTTCTGAATCCATCAGCCAATCCCCGCCATCCCTGGAGGACTGTCCCACGCCTTCTGTGGATTTCTCAGCACCCAGCCAGGTCCCTCATCTCCCCCGGTCTCTTGGGCACGAGGAGTAAAAGGGATGCTCGGGCCGCATCTCCACTGTGGCGGCTGGCCGGCCCCTCCTGCCTCCTTCCCTGGTCCAGCCAGATCAAGGGTGAGGCCCAAGCACATGTCATTTTCTTCGTGGGAAATCAATATTCAGCAAAGCTTATCTGCCCAACATAGCAGGAAGTGCCAATTTCATCCATGTCAATTATTCTGATGAATGGTCAGAATGCCAGGGGGTAAGGGGAAGATGAAGGCATTACTGCCGCAACGCACACGAGGGCCTTGCACACACACATGTTCACATGGGGGCACACCCGGGCCTGGCCAGCGATGGCACTGACTGACAGCTGCTCGGTCCCCCGGCTGCAGGGGGTTCTGCAGAGCAAGGCACAGGAGGGGGGTCTGCGGGACTTCTCAGCTTTGAATTCATCAACCTGATCCCTCCTTCTGAACAGGGAGTGATTTTGACCCCCAGGGGACATTTGGCAATGTCTGGAGCCATTTAGGATGAGGGTAGGGGTGGGAGAGATGCTGCTGGCATCTGGTGGGTAGAGACCAGGGATGCCACTGGACAACCCACAAGGCACAGAACGGGGTCCACATGAAGAATGTCAACCCCCACGTCAACAGCCATGAGGTCATGAGGTGTTGGGGTCGCTGTTTATTTTGTTCTTAAGTGTTTCTCTGTAGATATATGGATCTTATTTCTCCCACTACTGGCAAGGAAATATTTGGGGAGCTTGTATTATTATTTTTTTTGTACCAGGGATTGAACCCAGGTACCACTGAGCTGCATTCCCAGCCCTTTTTAATTTTTTTAAACTTTGAGACAGGTTCTCCCTAAATTGCTGAGGCTGGCCTCGAACTTGTGGTCCTCCTTCCTCAGCCTCCTTAGGCTCCTTAGGTGCACCCCACCGTGCCTGGCTTGCACATATATATTTTGAAGCGTGGGATTAAGAAACTAAAACACAAAAATAGAAATGTGTTTTTGCTTAGGTAGTTCCCTGTCCCAGTGATTTTTCTGTGAAACTTAGGGAAATGATGTCAGTGGAACAATGACAAACCAGAGATTTTGAAATGCTGGTCTGGAGGACATTCTCAGAGTCTGTATTCCTTGGCTGAGCGATGCACCCCTGAATGGAAATGCACCATCCTGGAGGGGACTGGATGCCTTCCAGGAGGTTCCAAGGTCCCTCTGGGATGGTTGTGAGGTTGTGCTGCAAGGGGACCCCTGCCTGCCCCGGGTGTCCCTGCCCCGTGGGAGTGGGGTTCCACACAGCCTGTGATTTGGCCTAGCAGGGAGGTGCTCAGAGCCTGCATTCCAGCGGCAGTTAAATTACAGTGACTCACTGGACAGTGCTTCCTAAACTGCCCTCTGCCTACAGACCAGACCATCTCATCAAAATGCAGAGTCCGATTCAGCAGGCTGGACCGGGCTTGGGACTCTGCATTTCTAACCGGCTTAGTGCCAGCCAAAGCCTTTTCTCTGTGTCTAGCTTAAACTACACCTGGTGGACAGGGAGCTACTGACTGGCCAGTCCAGGATCCTTGCAGCCTCCAGGACCCGTGGGAAAGTCCTCACCTCCTCACAAAAGCCAGCACACTTTTTTTTTTATAAAGCAAATATATCTGAGGATGCTCTTTTGCCAAGCATCAATCTCATAATATATGATGTTGTGAGCAGATGTCATGATATTATATGATAAAATGTTATGAGCAGGTGATACACTATTTATTGTGAGCAGGTGATCTATGAAGCTGTATTATGATTATGGATGATATAGTGTGTGTTCTGGCATCGGCGGGGGATTATGTATTCGTGGGCTCTGGCTTGAAGAGACTGATTTACGAACTTCCTTCAACTCACCTACCTCAGGTTCTGCCAATCAAAGTCTGGCTGAGTGGGACAGAGGATCAGAACTCTTCAATCCCAGGGCCTAAGCCATGTATGGATTTGAGATTTCTGGAGATTTCAGGCCCATGGGCCACAAATTCTGAGCATCCTGCCTCCTGCTCAGGGTTTTGGGTCTGCTCTCAGGTCTGTGTGTAGTCCAAGGACTATTGAGGATGAAATCGCCCTGGACCAATGGCCTGTCCATCAAGAACAAGCTGGATCTGCTCATGATCTTGAAACTAAATATAAGGAACAAACACGGAATCGAGAAAGAATCTCTGAGAGAAATAACAAGGACTCTTTAGCGTTCATGTGACCCAAAGCTGCTGTCAGGTGATACCAATGCAGATGCTCTGTAGATGAAGTCACTCCTTGCCAACCTGTAGGGACAGAGGGAGTGAAGAGGAGGCTGAGTGAGTTGCCAATCTCTTCCGGTCAGTAGAAGTTCACTTCTGCCATAGTCAGTTCTAAGGTAAGGTCTTGCAATTCTGAGGGCAGAGATGCAGCTCACTGCTAATTTGCCATGGCAGAAGCCCTGGAACATTGCATTAGCCCAAGAACTCTGGAGGCAGCTTGGTCAGGGTCCAGCCTGAATCCACCATTTCTAGGCTGGGTGACCTCAAGCAGGCTACAGAGCCCCTCTGTGCCTCCATGAATTCATCTTAGACCCTGCCTAACAGCAGCCCCTCATGGAGCGCTTTGGGGATTTGAGAGTGGACACAGAGCAGACCTGGCAGGTGAGAAGCAGCCCACAATTTCTATGTAATTATATTTTAAATGATTATCAAGGAAACTGACTTCACTAAGTCACTAAAGTGCTAGGCCCCTTAAAGACCATTCCTTCCCCAAGTAGCCAACACACGCTGCCCCAAGAGCTAGCAAGGCCAGCAGAGAGCCTGCCTGCTGCTTTCCAGGCTGGAGTGGAGGTTGGGGGGGCACTGCCAGCGGGGACAGGGAAGACACCTCAGGGCCTCCAGTATAAGCGGGACCCTTAAAACCTGTATGAGTTAGTTACAGTCTCTGTTCAGGCAGCTTCTTCTTTTTTTTATTTTTTTAACCTAAGTGCTAAGGAGAAGAGGCTCTCTTACTTATTCTTACTAAAGTGGACATGGTTGCCTGTGGTGACCCAGAATGAGGCCCCAGAGGAATGGTTCTCTACATATCTCTCCTTCCAGCCCTCACCCAGGTAGGGGTTTGTCTTTGTCTAAACAGGATTGCTCAACCTTGGCACCACTGGCACTTGGGGTCAGACAGGTCTCTGTCGGGGGACCGTGTCCTGGGTGTTATAAGGTGGTTAGCAGCCTTCCTGATCTCTACCCACCAGAGGCCAGTAGTTCCATCCCCCAGGATGTGACACCTTGAAATGCCTCCAGACATTGTCAAAAGCCCCCAGTGAGACCAACCCAGCCCTGGTTGAGGACCCTAGATCTGAAGAACACCAAGGTCCCCAGGGCTCCCAGCTGCCACCTGTACGGGCACCCAGCACACTCTGCAGGCAGAGGCAGGTTTCCTGAGTGCCATTTGAAAGAGACACAGACCCGTGGGTTGGGTCATCAGCCTGCATCAGGAGTGGGGGCTCCTGACACAGCACCCCAGTCTCTGATGATCCATCAGATGGCCACGAAAATGCAGAGGATCCGAACATGGTGGTTAACAAAGGTGAAGCTAGAGACATGGAGAGGGAGGCCGAGGGTGAACTGGAGGCAAGGAGGCTGGAATCCTGGCTGGCTCACAGGCCGTGTCCACCTGTGGCTTGACCTCCTGCATGTCCCTGTCCATTAAGTGGATGTGAGGACCCCCTGGAGATGGCCAGCTGCTGAGGGAAGCCTGGTACTGCAGGGTCCCAGCCCCTTGGCCATGCCCTCAAGATGCTTTCTGAAGATGCTCGCCAACCTCTGCATTCCAGATGGCAGCATTTGTATAGCTTAATTTTTGTCCACCTCATCATTAGGATGGAAGCTCCCCGTGGGCAGACCCAGGGTGGACATGTCCATAGCAGCCTCCATAGCAGCCTCCCCAGACCTCAAGCATGGCCTGTTGCCCAGCTGCTGCTCTGGGTCTGTCGAATGACTAGAGCATCATTGGGGACACATTTCTGTCCTCAGGGAACCCAGTCTTGCAGACAGAGGGGCCTCTACTCCTGTTGGGCAACGAGGGGGAGTGGGGACCACCAGCCTCCCTTTGTGGGAGCTGCTACATGCTAGGTTCTGTGCTCAGAAACTGCATCAGCTGCTGTGTGATCTGTCACTTCACCATGTGGGTGTTGGGCTAGGCAGGGCTCAAGGCTTCTCAGGCCCGGCACAGAAAGACCTGCTTCCCACTCACCTCTGGGCCCAGGGCCTTGGTGGCATGGCCCATAACTCCCTGCCACTTAGGCCCCTCCTTGTGCGGGTGGCTTCATCGCTGCCAGCACAAGAGTGTCTAGCAGGACAGAAGTGACAATCTTACGGAGCCATGGATGTGACAGTGCTGAGTTTTGTCATATTCTGTTGAGGGGAACCAAGTCACGGGTCCTGCCCACACTGGTGGCGTGGTCTTTGGGGGCTGGGTAGGGTCTGGCTGCCCAGGATCTTCTGAGCCTGGGCTGTCCTAGGCCACAGGACAGGTCTGGTGGCCGTCTGCATAGCTGTCACAGTGACACTGCCACACAGTCAATGACAGCTCATCTCTGTACAGTGTCCGGTAGGTTTGGGCATATGAGGCCAGTCACCGGGTAGCCCAGCAGCTGAGGGGGACAGTGCCAGCTGCAGCTTGGCCAGGTCTTGCACCTGGGGCCAGGTCCAGCCTTGGCTGGGCTTCTTGGTCCTCCTGTGCCAGGAGCCTCAGCCTCTCTCTCCAAACGTGACCTGTGAACATGGCTTTCTCGCTGGGGGGAACTTCAAACCCCAGTGTGGCCCTGGGGAGCCTCAGCCACACAGCCTCAGAAGGCACACCACACATTCTCACTTACGGCCATTTTGCTGGCCATGGTGGCTCCTGGCCCAGCCTGGAGCCACCAGTAGGAAGCTGAACTGCTGGGGACTGTGGGGAAGAGCCGAGCCAGCCAGCCTGCCACAGGACGGCTCTGTGGCTGGCCTCTGGGAGCCTGGGGGCAGGAAGGCTAAATTTTCTGGAACCTTCCTTGTACTCTATTGGGTCTTAAAGGCCGGATTCTCACTGCAACCTCTCAGATGCTCTGTTCCAGGGAGCCAGAAACCCACACTCAATTTCCTGATAGATCAAAGGGCATCTTGGAAAATCTCAAGACCTGGACACTTTCCTATTAGCGTTTTGCCATCAGCATTGATCCATTTTTTTCAAATGAGGGAAATGAGTGTCAAATTACACCATGAGCACAAAATGCAGCCTGAGCACCCCCAACACTTGAAGTGACAAAAAATAAAGAGAGAAAAAAGTCGAGATTCTGCTGAAGAACAATCTCATTTAGCAGATACTTTAGAATCATGTACTTATTTTCTTAGTTTTTCTTAAAATCAAAATACGCTTGCATTACTTCAAGGATCTTATTACTGTGACTTACCAGGAAAGCCTTTGCATAATGAGCTCTGGGTTCTTGTAAGAGTAGCATGTCCTTTTTTATTGGGGAAGAGGAGACATGCTGGGTGGTATCTCGTGTGTGTTGATGTGGGATTTGTATTATTATTTTTTTAAGTGTCACCACTAATATGTTCCCAGACTTGAAGCAGATTGTGTAATGTGGGGGAGGCAATTGGTGCAGGGAGGGGAAAGGTGGTTTGGCATGTGGCTGGGATTCTTTCTGTAACTCTCAGTCAAGTTCAAGGCCTGGCTGGGTTCAGAAGTGGTCATCCAGCAGTGAGAGCAGGGGAAGGCCTCAATATAGGAGTAAATCTCAATTCTGCTTCTAATACCCAGTCTTTGGAGAGAACTGACTTGGGTTGTAACAGTCAGTATGTGCTAGGTCATGCTATGTAACAAACATCCCAGTCATCTCATGATCTGAAATAGGGCAGGTGCATTTCTTGCTTATCTCACTTGTCCCTCACAAACAAGCATCCCTGTGCTCACTGGAGTCACGCAGGGACCCAGCTTGAGTGAGACACCATGGCACGATATGGCTACTTCAACACATCTTCCCATAATCCCTGAAGCAGAGAAAGAGAGGGCTGGAGGGTTCAGTGCCCCAGATGAGATGTTTAGCCAGGAAATGGTGCAATTATTTTTGCTCACTTTTAATTTGGCATAAACCAGCCACATCATCAGTCCTTAGTTCAAGAGAAAGAGGACCTGCGATCCCCCAAGCCCCACCCAAACCCGGGAGGAGAGACCTGGATATTAATGAATACCACTGATGATGTCTACCACATCACCCTGAAAGGGTGGGGGGACAAGGGTTTGGGGCACCTGGCATGTTGAGTGCCTGAGAGTGGATCCCCTCGGGTATGACATTCACCCATTCCAGCATTCCCGTGCCTATCCTTACTGTTTCTGCAACTCTTTATATTTTGCAACGGGCACCCACAAACCCCTTGCTTAATCTCTTCAATTATATTCACTGAGTTTCGCCATCAACCACATCCCAAGCACTTTACCCATGTCACCTCACTGAATCCATGAGAATTCTATCTCTGAGAATCCCAGTTCACAGACTGAGCAACTGAGCGCTCAGAGAGGTTAGGTGACTTGCCCTTGGTGACACAGCAGTAAACTGCAGTGCTTCCCACTCTGGCCTTGCTTTTCTCTTAATGGGAAGGAGGTTGGAGAATGACTAAAGCAGTTTTGTGGAACTAGACACTTGAGTTAGCTGGGAAAGGTCAAGAAGACTCAGGGACCTCTTTGGTGAAAATCTGCAAATCTGCAATTCGGAAGTCGCCTGCTTCTTCCCTTCTCTAGACCGAGCTCCACCTGTTTCTAAGTCAGGCATCAGCCCAGGGAGGGGCTGGGTTGGGGCTGATGGGGGCGGGGGAGGCGAGACCTTGAGCTGATGCTGAGCACCCCCGACCCCAGGGTGCAGGAGGTCCTGGAGCTGAGGGGAGGGTCCTTGGTGAGCCTGCCATGGCCAGAGCTGATGTCCACGGGACCCTGGGGGCCTTGGCCCCATCTGTTCCCTGCTGTCTCCAGGGGCCACTTGCCTGCCCCCTTTAACCAGTGCTGAGAGGAAGGGGGTCTTTATAGCTGTGTCCCTGGCCCCCAACCCTGACTTAGAGCAGCACTGCGTGACAGGACTCTGCAGCATGGAGATGTCCTGTACTGTCCCACACAGTTGCCACTGGGCACTTGGAACATGGCTGGCAGGATGGAAGACCTGAATCTGTCCTGTCATTAAATTTAAATCAATTTACATAAAGAGCCACTGTTGAGAACAGGGTGAGATCTGTGCAGCTAACTGTCTTAAGCACCAGGATGTAGGCAGTTGCGACTGCACCCTCAAGAGCCAATACAGCACAAACAGGACTGCTAGGCCCCCGTGCTTACCGAGGTTGTTAAGAGATATTTGTCTGAGGAATGTGCAGCTGCCTAGAAACCTTATCTATCAAGGACAGGGGGGCCTAGACCTGACCCATCTCCTGCATAGTTCACTGCTTCCCTCCACCCTTCTTCTTCTAGGACCGTTCAGTTCTGGTGGGACCCAATGAGAATCAAATAAATTGGCAGGACCCAACCAGAGGAGGACTAATGTTTAGCTGTTCAAATGTTAACCAATAACGTACAGGTCTTTGTGTGTGAATGCTTGGAAATCTCTTAAATAGAGGGCTTTCTCACCCCTCGGGGCCGCTCCCTCCCCCAGCCATTGTATCGGTCTAAGGGGCTGGTTGCAGTCCAGGCTCCAGCTTGCTTTAATAAAACCTCGTTGTGTGATTTGCATTACCGTGTGTTCACTTTGACTCTCCGGGATTAGTCGGAATGGGATCCTAACACCACGCATGGCTGGGATGCCTCTTTGGGAGGCGCCTCCTATGGAATGGGGATCCCCCTCCAGCAGCTCACGGGCAACAATTGAAGTGACCTTGAATCACGTGGGAAGAATGAGTTCCTTTCTCTATTGTCTCCTCCATCCTTGGGATCCCAGCCAGCAGGGAGTCTGCAGGCTGTGGGTGGGTCCTCACACCTGCTCGCAGCTCCCCACCCTGTGGACAGCAGGGAAGCTGAAGCAGAGGCCTGAGCCTCTGGGGATGCCGCCATTAGCTTACGGGCAGGAGCCTCTGCTCCATCCACCCATCCTTACGGCCACCCTCGGTGTGTGGCAGGAGACACTGACTGTTCACTGGTGATAGTGATGTGCACTTTCAACTAAAAAGAAACAATTTGATGTGAAGAAAAATATGAGCTCCCTTCAAATGGTGAACAGAGATGAACAGAGGGTCCTTAGACAGGCGATGGGTTCTGACACGGCAGTCCAGGGCCAGATGTCTTTCTAAAGCAGCGTTTGACTTTTGAAAAATAAACTTCCAATTCTGCAAGAACTCCAGATTCAGGAAGGAATTGCTAAGAGTGTACAGAGAATCCCCACCTTCTCTACCGCTGCACCACCCCAATGCAGCCACACTCTGGACATATCTTTATAGAAACTAAGAAATGAACCCCTTGATCATCCCTTCCCTGAACTCCTCAGTGGACTGGGACCAGTTTCTCCATGTGTGGCCTCTTTCCATCCCAGGCTCCAACCCAGGCCACTGTTCTGCCTGGGCTTAGCCGTATCTCCAGCCTACCCGCCACCAGGATGCCAGGCCTGTCTGGGGAGGGGAAACTGGAGCTCCCCAGAAAAGCCCCCTCGCTTCCAACTCAAATTTGTCGCAGAAGGTCTCATCGTACAGTGCAAGGGAGGCCACCTGGGCTGTGCCTGGGGAAGAGGGACTCTGCGCATCCTGCCGCCAGGTGCTCCCAGCCCTGGCCTCCTGGCACCTCTGAGCAGGAATCCCCACTTGTCTTCCTCTCTCTGTCTGGTTCGCTTGTTGGTTCTCAGCCCTTTGTCTCTCAAGGCCACAGCAAGGTCTCCAGGAGCCTTTTTACTGCTAAGTAAGGGACAGCGTGACGATCTTCCTCTAGAACCTTCTAGAATATCCTCTGCCCATCCTAACAGAACATGCTGGGCCGGGTGGGGCTAACCTGTTCCCAGTGGAGCAGGGGTCCACAGCCTGGGGAGAGGGGGCCGGGACTGTGGCCATGGTGTCTGCTCCTAGTGTCAGAGTCCAGGGATGCTAGCCCAGGACAGCCCCCCACAGCCCAGAATCGTGCAGACCCAGCTGTCAAGGGGAGGCCCCCAGGTGAGGGACTCCAGGATGTTCTCTCTCCCCTGCACAAAAGCAGCTCAGGATGGGCACAGCCTGGCAGTTGGGCACATGGCTCCATGATTTGGGGTGGGTATAGTGTCACTGAGAAATCTCTGTGCTTTTCCTTCCCTGGACAAGGATACAAACCTGCACGCCAATCCCGAGCAACCCAAGGCAGATGAGCATCTGGCTCAAGTCCCCAGGATGCTCCAAGGGTGCCTCTGCTCCCCGTCACCCACACCAACACACGCTGCCATCTCTGACCTGAATGGTGAGGCCGACACCAATGGAGACAGCAGGGTGGACCGAGCACCTGTGAGGGGTCTGTCCTGTTCCCCCATCTGTTCACTCACTCAGACAGGTTTAAGCGTCACGGCAACTCCACAAGGATCTGGCTGCCACTCTGCCACTGAGATGCAGGGACTGAGGCCCCCGTGGTCAGGACAACTCAGGTGACCTGCCCCAGGTCCCACCACATGGAGGGGAGGCGCCCATCCTCCCACCCAGGCTGGCTGGCCCCAGACTGGCTCTGATGCTCTGCCTGTGCCCTTTCCTCCTGTGTGACCCCATGGTGCCCCTTCTCCACCCAGTGCCAGGCTGAGCTTGTAAAAGAGCAAATGGAGCCCGTCCAGGTCACCTCCCCACATACAATCCTCTGGCGCTGCCCCCGCACGGTGACCTCTGTCCTGTCCTTGGCAACTGCCGTGTCCCCAGGGTCCCCCTGAGGTCTCTGCTCCACTGGGCTGGGCTCTGCTGGAGGCCCCTCCTGAGCCCTGGCCCCCAGGCCTGCCTCCTCCCAGACTTCATCTCCCCGCTGCAGACCTCCCCCCAGCCGCCCTCCCAGTTCTCTCCTGCTCAGCCTCCTGTGCCCCGTGTATGTCCCTGTGCTCCATCTCACTTTGCTGATGGACTGACTTGCCTGCGCCTGAGTCACCTCCCCGCTTGGCAAACACCCAGAGGAGGTGGGGCTGGCTCCCCTCTGTGTCTGGTTCCTGGGGACCCAGCATGCTGCTTTGTCCACAGTAGGTGGTCAACCCCCCAAAAAATCACCAACCCGGCTATTACATTTTCCGATTCCCATTTTACAGATTGGAAAGTTGAGGTGGAGTGAGGTTGAGTCACTGGGGATACACACACACCATGTCCCCCTGTGTTGTGCAGGCCAGAACTGGGCATCCACCTTGGACTGGGATGGGATCCCTAGGAAAGCCTTGGATGGGTTGGAAGGATTTGGGGCAGGGCCACAGGCCCTGGAGGCACAGGGAGGAGCCAGCAAGGACATGGAGACTGGGGGCTGAATTTGGAGCTAGTAGAAGAGTCAATGGGAGGGGGGCACATACACACACATGCACATGCACACACATGTGCACACACTGTCTGCCCCTCCCCACTCAGTTACGGCCCTGGATGACCATTCCATGCCCCTCTGGGCTGACACATGACCCCATCCAGGACTCCATCCTCCCTGTGGTCCCCAGCCCCTTCCCAACCTGACACTCTCCCCGAGGCCTGGTGGGCTTCCCTGCCACCCAGCACCTCCCTGTCCCTGGAGGGCAGGGCCAGACTTCTTAAACCCAGATTTAAGAAAAGCATCTGGGGTACAGAAAGGTCTCTGCCAGGCTCATCCCTCCCTCCCTTCAGGTTCTGTCCAGTTTCCATCCTGAATGTGCCTCTCCCTGACCCTGAGGCCACCACCCAACACAGCCCCCATGACAATCTCCCTCCCCTTCCCCTGTTTCATTTCCCCTCGAGCATTTAGAGTAATGGGGGACCTGTGGCAATTCCACCTGCTCAGTCTCCTTCTCCCATGTTGGATGTCAGCCCTACATGGGCAGGGACTAATTTGTCTTTCTTTTTTATTTTTGAGTACCAGGGATTGAACTCAGGGGTGCTCACCTGCTGAGCCACATCCCCAGCCCTGCTTCATATTTTATTTAGAGACAGGGTCTCACTGCGTTGCCTAGGGCCTTGCCATTGCTGAGGCTGTCTTTGAAGTCCTGATCCTCCTATCTCAGCCTCCCGAGCTGCTGGGATGACAGGCATGTGCCACCACGCCCGGCTAATTTGCTTTTCTTCCATGTTTTCAGAACCCAACCCCATGGCTGGGCCTGGGGCAGGTGTTTGGCAAACACAGAAATGAATACAGAAGGAGGAGGTTTGTGGACACGGGCTACCCACCAGCAACAGACTAAACCCTTGACCCACCTTCCCCTTTTAGATCCTAACAGCCACCCTTGGGTTGGGTAAACTGAGGCTCAGAGACAGTAGGAGCCTGAGCTGAACTAGGATTTAAGTCAGGCCAGGATGTCCACCTTCCTCACACACAGTGGCCTTCTCCAGGGACCTGTCCAGCGCCCACCTGGGCCTGTCTTCGGTGGCCGACACACAGTTGAGTGGGTTACAACTGACCAAGTGTCCACAAGACAGCCTCCTCCAAGGACATTTGGGCTGTGGTATTTTCTCAAGAGCATTTAGAAGACACCGCTGTCTCGTAAGGACACTTCTTAGAAATACTTGTTTTCTTTCTTGCTCTTCTGTAAACAGAGATCCATTCTCTCCCACTCTCCTGCAATTTTTTAAAGAATTAATTGCCCTTTTTATGGCTTTGGTGTGTTTGTGCTTGTGAGCCCCCTGGCACCCTTAATCACAACAGCAACATTCTCTATGAACAGAGGAAATTTGAATAGTCATTAAGCAGCAGCAAACGCAGAGCCTATTTATGGGTAGACAGTAAGTTGGAGGGGAGAATGTTTTTCTCTTGCAAAGTACATTCAAAAAGTTGATCCAAACCAAGGCGCTGCCATAAATCTGTTAATTTTGGCAAATTACTGGCAGCTAGCAGGGGCAGCTGGTGAGAGCAAGTCAAAGGTGGCCTGGAAACTGCCACCAGATTCAGAGGGCAGGCTGGGCCCAGCGGAGGGATGCACAGGCCCACTCTAGCCCAGCACCTGGCCGCTCTTCCCTGGGCTTCCTCGGGTCTTGGAGCGAGGGTCTGGCCAGCTCTCCAGGTAGCCTGGCCGGATGTGGAGCAGACCTGGATGCTGGGCTGAAGGGCGGGAGGTTCAGGCTGCAGTTTCGAGTGCACCCCGGGTTCTTCCCCTTCCCGTTGGACTGTGGTACTCCTGTGGCCTCCTCCTTCCTGGCCTCCTGGCCTTCCCAGCCTCCCCACCTCCCTGTGCCCAGCCGCAGTCTGGTTCTTGTCTGTTTCCTTTGGCTTAGGCCACAGGTGGCTCTCTCTGTTCTGGGACTGGATTGTGTCCAGGGCTGGCGGAGGGGTGGCCTTGGGCCCCTGTAAGTGTACCTGTGTGCACATGAGTGTGCCCCCCACCAGGCATGTGCACATGTGCGAGTGGGCGTGTGCACACGTGTGTGTGTGTGTGTGATGATGGGAGCGTACCTGGGACCTGTGCTCCTGTGCTGTGAGTGTGACACCTGTGGTGGACACGCCAGTGGGTGTGCTTGTTGGTGCCCACCTGTGCCCAGGTGCTATGGCATCTGGGTGCAGGTGGTCACAGGCATGGAAGGGCACTGATGTCACTCAAGGCTTTTGGCCACAAAGAGCACTTTTCCCTTCCCACTGGGAATAAGACCCAGCCGCGCGGAGGCAGGTTGGGCCCTCTCCATCTCTACGCCACTGCCCTTCCCTGTCCCTCTGTCCCTTCCCGTCCCCATCCCTCCCTGTCCCCATCCCTCCCGGCTGGCTTTGGCCTGCCTCCGTTTCTCCCCTGATTCCTCTCTCTTGCTCTCGGCTTCAGGTCACCTGCTCACGGCTCCACTCTTCTTTCTGTTTCTCATTCATATTTCCGTCCCTCCCCACCCCTCTTATTTCCAGATGCCCTGTCTCTCTCCCTCCTTCCTCCTGTCCTCTGTGACTCCCCAGCACATGTGTGTGCACACACACACAGACACACACACACACACCCATCCTGTGGAGTCTGGGATTGTCGGTGAGCAGGAAGTCAAGGAGGAGCACATACATCACTCTTTAGTCTCAGTCACAGATTCTGTGGGGCTTAGGGTGACAAGGTTGCAGGCTGCCCTGTCCCCTTCCAGCCATGCTGCCTGTCCTCAGTCCAGGGTCTCCTCCTCTCTGCCTCCTGGACTCACCCTCTGCCAAGCTGGTGGTTGCTCACCTTCCACCCCTGTTGCTTCTGGAGGCCGGGCCCCCGTGGTTAATCATTGATTACAGAGGCGGCTATTTTCAATGTGTTCCACATGATTATTCGGCAAAGCTGTTTGGCACTTGTTCTGGGCTTGAAGGAATTGCTTCCCCAGAGGTGACCCTTGGTGGGAGATTGAATGTCACCACGTGAGGAATGGCTGAGGTGGGCATGATGGGTAGGCTGTCTGCCTCCCCTGACCTCAATTGCTTTCCCGTGGTGGCAGTGGGGACAGAAGGAGTTGACACAAAGTGCTTATAATTTCCTCTGGAAGGTGGCAGAATGGTAATGGGGTGCTGGGCCCCAATTGGGAAGCCCCAGGCGTGGCCTTCAGGGCTGGAGCTCCTGTTGGGGGTGGCTGTGTGACAGGGACAGCCAGGCTGCAGGTGGTGAGGGCTGGCACAGGAGGGAAGGGGACAGAGCCACCAGGCCAGGCAGGAAAGGGTCCCCTCACACATGCCAGCAGTCTCGGGAACTCACTGGGCTCTTTCATCAACCCCTCCCTCCAGCTGCCAGTGGTCCCATCCCTGATGCCTGGTGGATGGTGAGAGGGCAGACACGGTGCAGCCAGGTCACAAACTCAACCCTGAGTTCACAGCCCAGCCCTGCACTCCCTGTGACTTGACCCCGCTGTTGCACCTGGGTCCTGGGCTGTAAGGCAGTGGTGCCTGCACACAGGCCCCCGTTGAACATCCTGTGAGCCAAGACTGTAGAAAACCTGGAACGGGCCCTGCGTAGCAAGTGCTGCACAGAAGTCATTAGCGTTGCTGTGAAGGCTGTCTTCATTTTATTGTATTTTTGCACCAGGGATTGAACTCAGGGGCACTCGGCCCCAGAGCCAGCTCCCCAGCCCTATTTTGCATTTTGTGTAGACACAGGGTCTTGCTGAGTGGCTCAGGGCCTCACTGTTGCTGAGGATGGCTTTGACCTCGCCATCCTCCTGCCTCGGCCTCCCAAGCAGCATGTGCTGCTGCACCCGGCCTGTCAATATTCTGTTTTAAGGAGGCAAGACTCAGGGTGGGGCTGGGCTCAGTGACAGAGAACCTGCCTATCGTGCATGAGGTCCTGGACTCATCCCCAGCACAGAAAAGAAAAAAAGTACCATAAAACACAGAAGACTCTGGTTTCGATCAGAGAAGTAAAAATTTCGGGCCGCCAAGGTCCTGGCATGCCTGCTGCCCGTGCAGAGTTCTGGCCAGCTGGAACCAAGTGGGGACAGAGCCTCACATTTGCCTGCCACTCCTGGGCTGGCCCTCACCCGTCTCCTCCCTCCTTCCTCTGCCCCTCAGCTCTCTTCTCTCTCTGGACAACATGGCAGCCTGGTGGTCCTGTCCACAGGCCCCTGGAGGCATGACCGGGTGGCAGAGCCGGGGCATAGACGTGACAAGGTCCAGTCGTCCTGTAGCCTAGGCAGGTCATCCCCATCTCCAGGCCTCAGTTCCCTTCTGAAAACATGCCAGATGGGTGCCTGGGAGCTGGGTCCTCCTGGCCCTGGAGGCTACCTCTCACCTGGGATAGCGGGGAGGCCATGAGCCATTCACATAACCCGCTGGAACAAAGGGTTTCCAACTGTAGTCGGCCACATGGGGTTGGTGATGCAGAGCCGAGAAGAGGAACGCTTTCGGGGCATCGCAGGGGCAGGGGCTCCCTGGCCTCGTCCTTCCTGGAAAGGCTGGTTGTATCCAGCACCCAGACACCTCTGGCTGGTCTATGCTGCACGTGCACTTAAGAGTGGCCGCAGGGTCACCTGTGGTGGCCTGAGGTCAGGACTCTGAAGTGTCAGTGTCCTGTGGTTTGTAGCAGAGAGGCCTCTCAGGGAAGCGCGGCTGGTGGGTGTGACCTTCTCCACAATCTGCTTCTCTCTGGGGACACGCTCCGCCTCGCGCCTCCTTCTGCTGGAGCAAGGCTGAGCTTGGGCTGCACCTTCTGTGGTCCAGACCCTGTACTCAGGTATGCCACCTGCAGGTGGCTTCCAGCTGACCAGGGGAATATCGTGTCTACATCTCATCAATGTCACACATCACAACTGGCCATCTTGTCCAGCTGTCCCCTGCAAGACATGGGAGTGTAAGTAGCATGGAACTCCTGGTCCCCTTCTGAGACTTCCTCTGACCCCAGGAGTAGAAGCCCCCAAACTCCCCCTACGGTTCTCCCTCACACACCACTGTCCTGGTTCTGGTTCTCTCAGGAGCAGATTTGGACACAGGGACTCAAAGGCAAGACATATTTGGGGAGAGGATCCCAGGAAGCACCAAGAGAGGAGTGGGAGAGGCAGGCCAGTGAGTGGGGGGCAGGATATATAGCCAGTTGTCACCGTGGGTGATGGAGCCTTATCCTGTAGACACATTCTATGCAACTCTGTGGAGAGACCGCTTGTCTGTTCCACTGAGCAGGGAGGGGGCTGGGGTATCCATACTCCATTTCTTAAAGTTCCTTGTGGAGGAGCTGCATTGGGTTGGGGTGGGTGAATTCCCTTGTGCTTCCTGTCCTCCCTGAGGATCTCTGGAACTGTCTCTAAGACTCAAGGTCACCTGGGCTGGGCATCCAAATCAATTACCATCCAAGAGATGCTTGCCTCTTCCAAGAGAGTCACTGGGCATGCCTCCCTCTGTCCATCTACCTTTTTGCTCATGGAACTTTCTAGGCTGTATTCAATGCTGCTGCCCCATGTTTTTATGCATCTTCCCCCATGATGTCATGCTTCACGTGGCCACATCTGACTGTCTGTGTGTCTGCCCGCCCATCCTATGTTCCAGCTGTGAGCTTTGTCAGACAAAGCCACATCTGATCTGAATCTGCATTCCCAGAATAAACACTCAACATCAACAACACAGCTCCATCTCTGCAGAGGCCCGTGGGAGACAACTGTGTGACTCTGAGCTGTAAACATGACCCCCGAACCCTCCCAGTCAGCAGATGCCATGGGTTGCCAGTATTCCCGGGGCTTGCCCTGGTGCTAACCCCACCCAGCCCAATTTCAGGAAGAAGAAAGGGGAAAGAGCCAGTCACACCCCTGTGAAGATGGAGGCCTTTGCTCACTATGAGGGGAAACAGTTGGATCCCAGGTCATCCTTGGCAAGACTTGCTGGGAAGCCAAAAGCTCCTTGGTGGATCTTGACTGTTGAACTCCAGCACGGCTCTGGCTCGGTTTCATCCTATTGTCACCTGTGATCATTGTGACAAGTTCCCCGTAGTCTTCTGGGCCATGATTCTCAAAGGTGGCCACTGGTTTGTGGGAGTGAGCTAGGAAGGGTGGCCCACACCCAGGAGTGCCAGAGTGAGCATCTCGGGTACAGCACCTTGGTTACGATGCCCAGGATGTGGGCAGCAGCCACTTCCTATGGAGACAGGAAGTGGAAAGGAGGGTACAGCGGAGCCATTTTTATTTTTTTCCCAGAGCAGGGTGGCTGTGGTTTCATGGCAGTTCTTATTGCTCCCCATTCTGAAATGTTCAGAAGGGAGAATGTGTTGCTCTCTGCTGGCTCTTGTTAAAACCTCACCTCCCGGTATTGGAAGAAATTTCAGGGCAAGGAATAAAGAAGATGAACCCACACAGAAGCAGAAGCATGGTGTCTAAAGAACTTCCAGGTCCTTCTGAGGCGGGTGTTTCTTAATAATGCAGCCATGCTTCCTAGTGATGCTCCCTGCTAACTGCTGCCATGAGGTGGTGACATGCCTACCTCACTTTAGGCCAATTCAACATATGGATGACCAAGCGATTTCTCCCATGAAAGAGACCCCAGCAGTAATCACTGAATAATGGTGGCTCCAAGTGTGAAGAGCACTCTGGGTCTAAAGTGGATTTTTTTCTAAGTCACTTTTTCAAAAGGATGTTTGTGACTCATACAACAAATAATGCTTACATGCCAGACACCATTCCAAGCATCTCTCCAGTTCTCATTTAATTCTTGCAGCCGGCCAAGGGGAGCTCCTGTGTTTATCCTCATTTTATAGATCAGGACACTGAGGCATGAAGAAATAAGGTACCTCACTCAAGGCCAGGCTACCAGGGTGTTGAGGACCAGGTCCCTGGTCTTGCTTGATATTTTTTTCCACTTCTACAATGAGAAGGAAATTGGCTTGTTCCTGGATTTGGCCGTGCTGGAGAGACCAGTGCTGCCCCTCGTCATGGGGAGGATGTTCAAGAAACATGGTCTTCTCTGTCCCCTTTTCCCTTCTTGCCTGTCCTACTCACCTTTAGAATTTGTGGAATGGGAAATGTGTTAGTCAACTTCCAATGACTATAACAAAATGCCTGAGATAATTCAGAAAAAAGGTTTATTTGGGCTTATAGCTGGAATGTTTCAATCCATAATTGATTACCTTCATAACTATGGGCCTGTGGTGAGGTAGCACATCTGTTGGGAGCTCATGGCAGAGAAAACCATTCCCCTACTAGACAGGAGATGAAGAGGAAGATACCAGAGTCCCTTTTCCAGGCACAGTGCTTGACTTGGGGTAGAGCACTCTGTGTCCTGAACCCAGGAGCAGCAGGGAACTTAGTGGCCTGGGTGGCACAATTGGCTGAGGGATTGAATACAGATTCCCTTCTTTGCTGAATCCATCAGATTTTTATAGCTGTGACGAAAATACCTGACAAGAGCAAGTTAGAGGAAGGAAGATTTACGTGGGCTCACAGTTTCAGAGGTTCAGTACCCAGTTGGCCAACGCCATTGCTCTGGGACTGAGGTGAGGTGGAACATCACGGAGAAGGTTGTAGAAGAGGGAGGCTGTCAGCTCATGGCAGCCAGGAGAAGGTTGCAGAGAGAGGAAAAACCCATACATGCAAGGCACACCCCGGTGACCTACTTCCTCTAGTGAGTTCCTGCTTCCCATAGTCTATCCAGCTGTCCTTGGATAACTTCACTGATGAGGTCCGGGTCTTCGTGATCTGAACCTTGCTGCACTGGGGACCATGCTTCCTCCACGTGAGATCTGGGGGGACATTCCAGCCCCAAACCGTCATATTTAGGAAGGTCCAGTTCAGGGGTCCCAAATTTGTGGGAGCTTCAGATTGTCTTGAAGATCTTGCTGCCACAGAGTACTGGGCCAACCTCAGGGGGGTCTCAGTCTGTGGGTCTTGGGGAGCCCAGGACTATGCCCTTCTGCAAGGCCCCAGGTACTGGTCTCGGGATCACACCATGAGTTCCATAAGTCTTAGCAGTGGGCTTGCTGGTTCTCTATCGGCTGCACATTGAAATCATCTGCAGGAATTTAAGACAACTCTGATCTCAGGTTCCTTCCCCAGAGATGCTGATGTAATTGATCTGGCTGGGCACCATCCGGGTTTTTGAAAGCTTCCAACATTCATGGAATACACTCTCTGCACGGCCAGAGAACCCCTGTCTGGGCATTCGCATCTTGTCTCCTGACCTTGACTTTCTCTGTGGCTTCATGGGTTGGAGAGCACATACGTCCCTTAGGTCACCTGGGTTCCTCTGTCCCCACGTCCTGAACTCCCCAAAGTCAGCTCCACTGGGTGCTGTGGTTCTTCAGGCAAACTTCTTCTCTGGCTGCTTCCTGGATATTTCATGTTTGTTCCCTGCCACTGGGAGCCCTCTGCCCCACCCTCGCCTGCCCTATACACTGTGGTGTCTATTAAGAGCAGATGCTAAACAATTTCCAACAGGCATTGAAGCTAATGCACTGCAGAATGGACTCAGAAGGGCCTATTTCTTTGTACACTGAGAGCACCAGTGAATTAATACTGAATGGAAACCTGCAGAGAGTGGGAGTTGGGGCTGGCGGGGACTTGCTGGCTAAATCAATAGTTAAAAACTCACCCCATCATTTTTTTTTTTTTTATTGGGTACATTGGAAAGATATTTTCCTCTACAAATGTAGGTGGAAATCAGTTTGGTCAAAAGTCAGTTTTAAACCTCATCACCATTGCCCCTGAAAGCTCACAGGCTCTGTCAGGGGAGGAATAAGAATGACCCAGGTCCCCTGCAGAAGTCGAGGTGATGGGGCCAGAAGGGGTGGGATGGGGATGCCTGGGGCTGTGGCTGCATGATTTTTCAAAAATGCTGCCTGTGGTCCACATTTTTACACAGGCCTGTGTCTACAGGGGTTTAAGGTGTAGATTTGGGGGTGAAGCCATGGGTCTCCTCTGGTTTCAAGGAAGAAAGTGATGCATGCAAGTTCCACATGCTCTGCCTCAACCCCATGAAGTCTTTGGTGTGACTCCATCTCAAGGAGCAGATAGAAACCAAGAGCCAGGCCTGATCTCCTTTCACAGGCCAAGACAGACTCCAGCAGGGGACAGAGGGTCCAAGAATGTATCACCAGTGATGGCTTTTGAATTGGTGGTTCTGTTTCCAATAGTTTCAGAGAGGGCAAAGCCTGGGATGTGAACAAGACTCCGGTCTGAGCTGTGTGACTTCAGAAAAGTGTCTGGGCCTCTCTGAAATGTATTTATTTACTTTTGTTTGTTTTTCAATGGGAGGATCAGGACTTGACTGTAAGGAGTCTTGGAGAAAATGCAGGTACCTGGTACCTGGTACTTGCAATCATGGTCAGTGCTTGGGAACCCTCCCTCAGGCAGGGAGGATTGCGCTGGAGAGGAAAAAGGAAGGAGGATGAGAGAGGGAGAGAGAGAGAGAAAGAGAGAGAGAGAGAAAGAGAGAGAGAGAGAGAGAGAGGCCCAGAGGAGGTTACAGGAGGAGGCTGTGTGCCTTGTGAGCTGAGCAGGGTTCAACTCCTCTCTCTAAATTTGGTTCCAACCACACTGGCATCTCACTGGCTCCCCCTGCCCCAGGGCTTTTGCACAAGCCATGCTGGCTTCCTGCAACACGCCCTCTCCTCCCCTCCCCTGGTCTATTTGTCTTCCTTTGGGTCTCAGTGCCAGCACCACCACCTGGTGGGCATTTCCTGACTCCCGGCCATGCCAAGTCCCCTTTCATGACACCACAGTCAAGGTCCCCATCACTTGAGCTCCTGTCGAGGGTGCAGTTTGACAGACTCCATTAGGTACTGTTACCCTCCCCACCAGGCCGAGTCCAGGGCAGGGACCAGTGCCCAGCACTCAGAGATTGCTTAATAAATATTGGTTTCCTTATTCAACTGCTGGACCTGTCCTCAGGTCCTGCCACCTTTAACAAGCCAACCAACACATGTCGGGGTGGTTGACAAGTCCCCATGGGGCACCAACACTCTTATGTAATTCCCATAACCATTCTATGACTCACAGTTTATTTTCAGCATGTATACTGTTGGAAACAGAGGACCAGAGAAAGTAAAGGGTTTGCCTGAGGTCACACAGCAGTGGTCTGGGGGAAGAGCAGCCAGGACTAGAATCTAGCCTTCCCTCATGCATGGGAGCTTGGCGCTCAGTCACAGGGCCCCAGGGACTCTGCGGGACTTGCTGGGTCTGGGGTCAGGTTTGGATGCAACTGCATCAGGCCGTAGGGAGGCCTGGAGGTGACATCAGGAACAGATTGGAGGGGGCACCCTGACACCTGGCTGGCTCAGAAAAAGTGGCCAGCCAGCCTGGGTAGCCTTGGGTAAGTCCCTCTCTGTAGCCTCAGTGTCCTCATCTACAGCATGGGAACACTGTCCTCCTTGAGGTTCCGAATCTTAGGGTTTTTCTCAAGCCTGCTTCCAGGTGGGGTACCGTGGGTACAGTAAATGATCTGGGGAAAGACCAGATCAGAGGGAAAGAGAGGTAACCAGGCTGAGAGGTTAGGACACCAGATCCAGCTGGTAGGCTCAGTTGATGGCAGCTGTTCACTGAGAATGGTCCTAAGCATGAGGGCAGGAGCAATGGCAATCTCTCTGCTGCGTGCAGCTTCACCCTGTGTTCCCTGCTCAGAACACCAGATCTCATGGACGCCACACCATGTTGTCAGAGGTGCAGATCATTGTACCCTTTTTACATATAAGGGAACTGAGCCTCAGACACATCAAAGACCTGCTAGTCTTAGTCTGTGCTATGCTCTGTCATCAGCTTGGTGACCGACTGCGCCTTTGATACTGAGAAAGTAGATGATTGAAGCCAGGGACTCAGCAAGAGTCCTCCTCCCTGTGACTCACACCCAGAAGGGGCCTCCTCTGGGCTCCACAGTTCCAGATCCACCTGATGGAGCAGTAGGACTTCTCATGAACCATCCTGGGCACCCACTGTCTGCTGGACCCACAGCCCTGGAGGGCAGGCTGGGTGCCTGGGATCTCTGTGCCCCACAAGCCCTGGGAGGGTGGTGGGGTTTCCTGTACCTCACTCACTCTGCCATGATGATTGCACAGCACCTGCCCTCGGGGAGCTGGACTGAGTCAAAGAGGCTGGCTAGGATGTGGCCATGCCTAACCAGACGCCCGACCCATGCTGGTGGCTGTGAGGCTCCAACCTCAGACTCCACCCTCCCCGGCCCTCTCCTCTGCCAAGCACCCACCACTTCTGATAAGGACATGTCGCTGGGCTTGCGACCCACCCTGATCCAGCATGCCCTTATCCTAGTTTACTCCCAAAGACCCTATTTTCGAATAAGTTCAAATTCAGGGGCTCTAGGCGGAGGTGAATTCTGGCGAGGGGGTGACACTATTCAACCCATCATGTTGGGGATACAATCTGCATTCTAAGAATAAGTCAGCAGTGCCCGGAATCTTCCACAGGGGATCACTACTGATCAGAGTAGGGGTCATCATCACCTGAATGGGTCTGCAACTCTAAGTGACTGTACCTGTCACCTTGCTTCATCTGCAGAGTTACTCCGCCGGCCGGCACCTCAACCCCCATTTTACAGATGGCCGTGGCATGCCGCCCGAGGTCCCTTATTAACATGTGGGATGGCCATGCGACAACTTTTTTCTCGTAACTTGTAAGTAGAAATCGTTAAGTGAATTTTGCAGAAAAGCCTGTAAGAAAGGCACTCTGAGCTCTCCCTTTCTTCTGGTCTGGAGGTGGAGGTGATAGTTGGAAGGCTGGCAGTCCTTTTGAGAACATTGGGATGCAGGTCACATTTTACTATTTTTTAATTTAATTAATCAATTTTGGCATCAGGATTGAACCCAGGGCTGCTTAACTGCCAAGCCACATCCTCAGGACTTTATTTATATATATATATATGTATATATATATATCTATATATATATATATATTTTTTTTTTTTTGAGATGGCATTGCTAAGCTGCTGAGTGTTTTGTTGAGCTGCTGAGGCTGGCTTTGAACTCTTACACTCCTCTTGCTCAGCCTTCTGATTTGCTGAGATTGAAGGAGGCCACAGAGCTGGAAGACATAGAGAGCCTGATTGTCGTGTTGCAGTGGCACATATCTGTCATCCCAGGGACTTGGGAGCTGAGGCAGGAGGATCTCAGTTCAAAGCCAGCCTCAGCAACAGTGAGGCCCTAAGCAACTCAGTGAGACCTGACTCCAAATAAAATACAAAATAGGGCTGGGGATGTGTATCAGTGGTTGAGTGACCCTGAGTCCAGTCCCTGGTACCTAAAAAAAAGAAAAACATTGAAGGGGCGTAGTGCCACAAGCCTGTGATCCTAGTGACTTGGGAGGCTGAGGCAGGAGGATAGCAGATTCAAATCTAGCCTCAGCAATGTATCAAGATGGTAAGCAAACTAGTGAGACCCTATCTCAAAATCTTAAAAATTGGGGTACAAAATCAAGGACAAATAAAAGCAAAGGCTGCTGAAGCTTGGATCTGGAGTATTTCTAAAAGGCCTTGGGTTAGAGGCTGGTCCCCACCTTGGTGCTGTGAGGGATGGTGGAAACTTAGGAGGTGGGGCCTGTCGGGAGGTTTTAGGTCATTGGGGGTGTGTCCTGGAAGGGGCATGCCCTGGAAGGGGCTTTCTGGACCCCAGTCTCTTCCTCATTCTCTATTTTACACATCCTAGTCACAAAGTGGGAAGGTCTGCTCCATTGAATACTTCCACCATGAGCCTGAGAGCAGCAGGTCCACCCAGGCATCACCAGAAACTCCACGACCATGAGCCAGAATGAACCTTTTCTTTTGATGAGTTGCTTATCTCAGGTAGTTGTTATGGTGGTAGAAAGCTTCCTGACACAGTGGCAAATTACCATATGCAGGACAGAAAAGGGATGGTCCCTGAGGGCAGGGATTCTGTCCCTGTCCTTTATTCTAAATTAATTAATTTCTTTTCTTCTCCTCCTTTTTCTTTTCTTCTCTCCCCTTTTTTTATTTTCTTTTTGGTACCAAGGATTGAACCTAGGGGCACTAACCACTGAGCAACATCACCAACCCTTTTTATTTTTTACATTAAGACAGCATCTCTCTGAGTTGCTGAGGCCCTTTCTGAGGCACTGAGGCTAGCCTTCAACTTGTGATCTTCCTGCCTCAGCCTCCAGATCCTCTGGGACTTTGGCCTGCACCACTGCATCCAGCTCAAAATTCTGTCCACAGTGATACCCCCAGGACTTACTTGAACTCCTGGCACCTGGTAGATGTTTAGTAAATGTATGTGGAATAAATATTAGGTGATAGTAGCTGTAGCTAGCCTTTTATTGAGCACCACTAGGAGCCAGTCACCTCTTTCCTCAGGGGTCGCCAATTCCTGACAACAACCTGTGAAGTAGTTGCTTTTCATTCTCCCCATTTTTCAGATGAGAAGACCGAGACTCCGTGTGGTTAAATGACCCTCCCTCACTTGCACAGCTAGAAAGTGGCAGAGCCAGGATTTGAACCCAGAAAAGGCTCATCTCAAGGCTGGCATCTTAATCTCCAAGCTAGATGCTCCTGGAATAGAGAGGGGACAGGCCACCATGGTAGATGACATTGCTCCTGAGGGTGTCTCAATTGGGGGTGAAGGGACTGCTCTCCAGACCAGCCGAGTGTCTTGATTATGAGTGGGAAAAGCTTTCCCCAAACCTGGTGGCTTCACAGTCCCAGATCATGTTTCTCCCTCGGTCCTGAGGACATCTGAAATCAGGATCACTGGCATGGAGAGGATGTCGGCCAGCCCGCACACTCCCTCCTGGCGCTCTGAGGGGCGTCCATTTCTGGCCCTTGCTGGCCTCTGCTGACATCCACTGCTTGTGACCTCACTCCTCCTGTCACTGTGCCCTGCTACATGGCCTGTGGGTACGTGAGGCCTCCCTCTGTATCGATCTTACAGGATGCTTGTGATCACACAGAACCACCTCTCCTCTCGAGGGCCTGAACTTGGCCACAACTGCAAAGGCCTTTCTGTCCCTCAGACACAGGAGCAGGTTCCAGAGAGGCAGACCCGGCATCCCTGGGCACCAGAGCTCTGATCCTGAGTTGGAGAGAGGAGGCTGGAAGGGGGCCATCTGTCCTGCAGGGACTTGAGATGGCTGGCTTCCAGGGGCTGGGCACAGAGCTGACCTTCTGCCTAGGTGGGTGTCAGCCTGAAGAAGGAGCATCACAGGCTGAAGGAACAGAGGCAGGGTGGATGTGGAGCTCCAAACATGGTACACCCTTCTCATGGCCCAGCTCAGCCACATGCTGAACTCGCATGGCTATACCAGTTTCCCAGACACCAAAAATGAGGCCTCAGCCTTGAAGAAACCTGCTGAGAACACGGAGCTACCAAGAGTCCCACTGTGGTCACTCTCCTTCTCCTCATAATCCAGAACTTCGGATCCTTTTCTTTTCTTTTCTTTTTCTGCAATGTGTGTGGGGGTACCAGGGATGGAACTCAGGGGCACTGGCCACTGAACCAAATCCCAGCCCTATTTTGTATTTTATTTAGAGATGGGGTCTCACTGAGTTGTTTAGGGCCTCACTGAGTTGCTGAGGCTGGCCTTGAACTCATGGTCCTCCTACCTCAGCCTCCCAAGCTGGGATGACAGGTGTGCAACACTGTGCCTGGCTCAGGAGCTTTCTCAGTACACAGCTGGACTCCATAAATTCTGGCATCCAGCCTTCAGCCTCAGGGGTTCCCTGTCACCCATCTCCAGGTGTGGGAGAGTGCTCATCCCTCCTGCTTCCAGTGACAGATCTCACTGTGCACCAGTGGCTGGCTGGGAGGATCAGATGGCTTGGTTGAGGTTGTGAGCTCTGGAGCTGATTAGTAATGTCTGCCCTGGGCACTGGGCAGGGGAGCAGGGGTCCACTTGCTGGCAGTGGACTCTAGAGTTCTGCCTTAGTGAGTTCCTGAGAGAATCCCATGCATCTCTGAGCTTTGAGGACAAAATCTTAAGCTTCTGTTGCTGTAAGAAGGCTGAGGTATTTTTATAAAGTGAGGTGACTTCTTTTCCAATTGGGAATCACACAAGGACAATCTTGCAACCCATCTGGGCTCTGGTTTGGGAAGGGCCCTCCATGTCACCTATCCTTATGACCCTTCTCCAGTTCCACTTCCTCCTGGGACCACTTTCTCAGCTTTATTATGCAAAGCATCCACCCCATCCTTTTGAGTTGGACTCTAGGGCACTTAGAGGTGCAGACAGTCACTGTCTTACCTGAACATATCCTGTCACTTCGAAAGGGAAGCAGAAGCACGAATCAAACAAGAAAATATCCCGAACCCCACCTCCCCACCTGGACATGTCTTTGCTAGTTTTCCAAAGGAGGGGAGCCATGGAGGAAGCTGGCCTTGATGTAGCACGCCCGGCCCATGCTCACCTGTCTCCACTATGCTAATGCTGCATAACAAATGGGCTCCTGTCTTCACAGTGAACTATGGCACTTATTGATTTTTCAGGCTCAGGGGTCTGCAGGGAGGTCAGTCTCGTGCTGATTTCAGCTGAACTCATCTGGGCTCAGCTGCAGGCTGCAGGTGTGTGGGGGTCAGGTGTGCCCTACAGGTCTCATTCCAGGGCCCAGATGACAAAGGCAGTGCAGAAGTGGGAGCATACTTCTGGCCTCCACCAGCATGCTGTCTGCTAACAGCCCATTGGCCAGAGCAGATCACACCGCCAAGTCCAGCATCAAGGGCTGGGGTAGTGAGCCCCACCACCACGAGTCCAGGGTTGGCTTGTGGCACTCACCCTGTTAGTGAGAGATGATTTGGGTACTAAGGAGCCTGAAGAGCAGCCCCACAGGACTCAGCACTTCTCACTTACTGTCCTGAGCAAATACTTTGCAAAAACACTCATATTCTTGGACTTCAGTAAATGATGCCAGAAGTCTAGAATAATCCAATGGTAATACTATTCCATGTGGCAAATCCTTACCCAGTGCCTAGAGGACCAAGTTTTACTCTGAATGCTTCCCGTGCATTGACTCATCTGCTCCTACTAATAACATGGTAAGGCAGATACTATTACTATCCCATTTACAGAGGAAGAAACAGGCACAGAGAGGGAAGGTCATTTGCCTGAGGCCACACAGCTGCTTAGAGGATGAGCCAGGAGTTGAACTCAGGCTGTTCTGGGGAGCAGGCATTGATTCCTTAAAGGTGAAACTGGACCACAAGGCAGAAGCTGGACTTATGGGTGTAGATGGAGCTTTGAGACATCTTTGAGAATACACTCAGCAGGGTCAGGCTCATCCCTGGGCTGGGTGTCCCGCTTCTGAGTTCTGAACGTGCTGAGCCCCCCCCACTCGGCCTCACCCTGAGGACGGAGATTTCCGGTCCTCTCTCTCCAGTTGTACTGAGTTGTTGTGACAAACACTCTGGTTGATGGTGAGTCACACGTTCAGGAACCTACCCTCCTCCAATAGGCAGGGGACCCAGGCCTTCCCCTGGGACCACGGGATGCTGCCCTGCTCCATCTAGATGGACACTGTTGTGATCCTCTCTGCCCACTTCCTGGGAAGCAGCTGTGTGGCCTTAGGCAAATGACCATCCCTCTCTGTTCCTGTTTCTTTATCTGTAACAGGGATAGTAATAGAGTCTACCTTACCAGGTTATTAGGGTAGAGGCACCTGGACCAGAACAGGATGGGGTCAACATTCACCTGTTCTGAAGTCTAATGACCCACCATTGGGTCCATGTGGAGACCCTCCCCCCGGGGAGCAGGGGAGCCCCACGTCACGCTGCAAGGAGACCTGCTGCCTGCTCCCCACAGCAGTGCATTCTGAGGCACCTGGGATGGAACTCAGGGGCGATCGACCACAGAGCCACCTCCCCAGTCTTTTTATATTTTAACTGGTTTCTTGTCTTTTCTGTGCCTGCCTCTCCCTCCTGCTGGAGAACTCCGGGAAGCCCCCTAATGCCTGCTCCCTCACACGTGCCTAGAGGGGCCCAGGGCTCAGAAAGCACCTGCTTCCAGTCACTGAGGTCCCCTGCTGTTCCAGGTTCCTCTGCTCACCAGGTGCCCTCTGTTTGCATCTCCTATTTCTGTGTGTCCTCACAACAGACCAAAGCTGCAGGTACTGGTTCCACAAATGGGGAAACTGAGGCTGAGGCACTAAGGTGTAGTGACGTGCCCAGGCCACGTGGGGGGTTGGGAAGCCAGCCCCTGAGCTGCTCCTGGCCCTGCCCCCTGGATGACATGCAGTGTTGACTTTACCAAACGTTGTGCAAGGAGCTGTCCTTCCTAAGGGCTCCCTCGTCGCCTTCGCAAGGTTGTTTGGACAGGGAGACTCAGAACCGGGGAAGCAGGTTTCCAGAGGCTGCAGCAAGCGGGGGCCCTGGTCCCCAGCTGTGGCCATGGATCACTTTTCCTCCTGCTCTCTTGTCCCACTGGACATCTGAGGACATGGGGAGCCCTGCACCTGGGGATTGGCAGCTTCCCGGAGGCACCTGGTGCATTGGCCGACTTTCCTTCACCATAGAAATGCTGGGGAAAAGTCAACATAAAAACAGGGAGGGTTTGCCAGGCACCGTGGCATTCGCGTGTCATCCCAGCGGCCAGGGAGGCTGAGGCAGGAGGATCTCGAGTACAAAGCCAGCCTCAGCAAAAGTGAGACCCTGAGAAACTCAGTAAGATGCTGTCTCTAAGTAAGATACAAAATAGGGCTGGGGATGGGGATGTGGCTCAGTGGTCAAGTCCCCTGGGTTCAGTCCCTGGTAGCCCCCACCCCCCCCAAAAAAGAGGAGTTTATTCTGACTCAGATTCAGAGGTTCCCACCCACGAATGCCCAACTCCATTGCTTTGACCCAGTGCGTCATGGTGGGAGCTCATGGTGAGTGCCCTTTTGTGGACCATCCACTCATTCACTCACCCTTCCAATCATGGGGCAGCTGCCCATCCGTCCATGTAACCTTCCATGCATCTGTCCCATTCACCCTTCCACCCCTCCATTTTTTGTGGGGTGGAGTACCAGGGATTGAACCCAGGGGCACTCGACCACTGAGCCACATCCCCAGCCCTATTTTGTATTTTATTTAGAAATAGGGTCTGGCTGATTTGGTTAGGGCCTCACTTTCACTGAGGTTGCCTTTGAACTTGAGATCTTCCTGCCTCAGCCTCCTAAGCCCCTGGGATAACAGGCATGCACCACGAGGCCTGGCCTGTTCCTCCTCCCCTTTATCCATGTATCCACCCGTCCTTCTGCCCACCCACCCACCATCTTCCTGTGAAAGCTGCTCCTGTCTTTGGCCCTTCCTTTCCCCTCCTTCCGTGTCCTGCCTGTCATTCATCAGATTCTCCTCAGTGATTGTTCAAGGACCCTTTGGTGGTCTGTACCCACACTGAGTGGGCAGAGATTTTTCCCACCTTATTTTCTGCTGCACCTCCAGGTCCCAGGAAGGTCCCTGGCACACAGTAGGCATTCAAGAACATGTTGGATAAAATGAAGATTAAAGAAGTGAAAGAGGAAAGACAGTCTCAGGAAGGAGAATGGTCGGCTCCATTTCTCCCAGGCAGGATTAGAACTGAGCCCTGAGCCCAGGTCACTAGCTCCCTTGGAGCCCCTCCTGGGTCCCTCTGAGCAATAGACTGACCCTGATTCACACCAGCAACCCCGGGGGGAGGCAGAAGGCATCCCTCTTCTTTGGGAAAGGTAGAGCCTTCTGTGGTTCCCATCTCTGTCGTCTTTGCCTCTTTTGAGCTCTTCATTCCTTCTGGAACCATCTTGCCTGGATTCCCTGAACCAGGACAGTGGAAGTTTCCGGAACCCTTGCCATGTGCTGGTGGCTGTGAAACTGTGCCTGCTGTGGTGCTCCCAGCCTCTGGGCAGGGCCATGCTCTTATGAACCCACTTGGCAGGTGACAGCATTTCAGGCTGACTAGGTGGCCAAGGTCACCCAGCTATTACTGGCAGTCGGGGGCACCGAGAGGATGAACTTGGCTGTACACAGGACCCGGCTCACACCCACTGTGCTCCGTCACCTGTGGGTCCAGAAACAGGGAGGAGGTCTTGAAAGAGAGGACAGCAGAGCAGCTCTGAGCAGGGAAACTCGCCCAGTCAGGAAGAGTGCACCCTTCCCCTGCTGAGCACCTGGAACACCTGGGAGCCCCAGGCTGGTTTCAGTCCTGGCCTCAGGGAGAAGCACACAGCTGCGCCTCCCAGACTACCACCATGAACCCCTGCCCTGGTCAGTTCCCTTCTCCTGCACACATTCCGGCCAAGACTGTGGGCTAGGTGCTGGCAGCACCCAAGACGGCCTCTGCACACAGCTGGGGAGCAACCCAAGTGCCAGTTGCACCTGATCATAAATATGTGTCACAGAGGACTCTGTCCGTGTGACCTTGGGTTATGGGGCCACCGGGCCATGAAAAGCCTTTGACAAAACTCTTTTGCTCAAAAGGCGGAATCCAAATTACTGGCAATTATGGATGCCCGGCCTGAATTTCCTGCTCAGATTTTTTCTTTTTTCTATTTTTTTTTTTTTTTTTTTTTTGTACTGGGGATTGAACTCAGGGACACTTAGCCACTGAGCCACATCCCCAGCCCTATTCTGTATTTCATTTAGAGACAGGTCTCATTGAGTTGCTCAGGGCCTCACTATTGCTGAGTGCTGAGACTGGCTTTGAACTCGCCATCCTCCTGCCTCAGCCTCCCTAGCCTGTGGGGTGACTTCTTGTGCTGAAAATAGCCCTCTGCATTGGACAGGATCCCAGCTGTGCCCAGGACCAGTCACCTCACCTTCCTTGACAGGTCCATATCCTGAAGACTGAGAGGGGAACTTCCTCTCAACTCTGATAACCATGGCTGCTAATCACACCAGTGGTCAACAATAGAACCAGCAGTGACTCTGTGACAGTGGCCAGGCATTCAGCAAGCACCCAGCCAGGCCTGGGCCAGCCTCTCGTCCTCCCAGCTACTCTGTGAAGAGGGTGTCACCACTGCACCCATTCTCCCAGTGAGAAAACTGAGGCACCAGAGGCCCAACTCAGGGGTGGGACAATATTTCCTCCAGGGGGCAAGATAGACCACATGGTTTGCCACATTCCGCTCTGTCATTTTAGTGTGACCACAGCCAGGGCAACACACCCAGGAACGAGTGAAGTCATGTTCCAATAAACTTTATTGACAAAAGAAAAACAGAGCTAGACCATCTTTGAGCTGGAAAGCTGGTCTTCTGCCTTTGATCTTGGACTCAGGTTTGGATGACACCACCGGCTCTCCCGGTCTTTAGGTGACCAGCAAGGGTATCCTCAGCTTCAGGAAGCACATGAGCCCCTTCCTACAGTAAACCATGCTGTGGGTATAGAGATCTGTTTCTCTGGGGAACTGATTTCCATCATTGTTTTCATTTATGTGTCCATTTTGCAGAAGGATCACTGAGGCCGGGCTGGCTGAAGTGCCTTCTGCAGGATGCTGGGGAAGAAGATGCTGTGCTGGAATTTGCACCACGCAGAGCAAATGATGAGTCTACACTGGGAAGAGCAAGTGACTTGGGGTAGAGCTTGGGGACATTGGGACTGTTTTTGCCAGGAGGGGGTTTGCTTCTGGATTTCCTGGGAACGGCCTCAGTTGCCTTTCCTGAGCCCCCTCCCACATGCCCCTTCCTGTCGCTGACTGTCAGTCACCCTGGGAACCCTGTGCACAGGTGCCCTGTGGTGGGTGCAGCCCCAGCTCCCTGCTCTAGCCACACAGCCCCTGCCACCAGCTCTGCTCTCCTCCTCTGCACCAGGGTGGCCTCAGGATCCCTGATCCTCTTGCTGGCTCTAAAACTGCAGTCACTCAGTGGCCTCACCTTAGCCTGCCTGGGCTCTGAGGATGCAACCATCATGTGCCTCATCTCCCCACTGCCTTGGGGACCACAGAGTCCTTGCAGAGAGCTCTGGGGCTCAGGTTGGAGCTGGAAGGACACTCATACAAACTTCCTTCTTAAAGAGATAGGGCAACTGTGCCCAGAGAGGTTAGCTATCAGCATAAGGTCACACAGCATGATGGAACAGGACTGGGATTCAAACACAAGTGTTTGTCCACCTAGGAGGTAAAGGACTTTGCTTTCACAGGGACCAATCAGAACCTGTGACATAAACTGCTCTTGTGGGGCAGAGGGCAATAAAGAGGGCAACCCAGCCATTCCAGCACTTGCATAAGGCTGATGCTGGATTAGTGAAGCATTAGTCCATTTAATCCTCCTTCAAGACCTGTCAGGACACTGTTCATATCCTCATTTACAGTTGACAACTCCGAATGTCAGAGAGGTTAAGTATCCTGCCTCAGGTCACACAGTCAGATAGGGGCAAAGCTGGAAGACTTCTTGGAGGAGAGACCTAGGAGATCTGGTGGGACTTGGCCAGAAGAAGGTGAGTGGGAAGAGGGCTGCTATGGAGGGATCAGCACATGCAAAGGCCTGGCAACGAACGAGGCCTGAGAGCATTGGAGAACCAGAATACATTTTCACACAACCGGAGAGTGGAGTGAGCATAGGTTTGGGGTGTGTTGCCTGTGAGGAGAGGGATTGGGGGATTAAAGAGGGAGATCTCTAAAGGGGCCAGATCTTCCAGCCCAAAGGAAGCTTGGACTTTACTAGAGGGCAATGGTGAGCCATGGAAGGTTGTAGACAGAAGAGCCATGCGTATTTGAGGTTTGAGGAAGTGCAGGGCATGGGGAGCAGACAGAGGTCGGGAAGGGCTAGGGTGCAGGGAGGGTCACCTGGGTGGGGACTCAGTGTCTGAAACTCAGGTTGTCTTTGATGAAAGATCCCACAAACCCTCTCTCCAGGCCTCTAACTCTTGCAATCAGTGTGGGATAAAGTCAGGGCTCTCTGGAATGACGGGGTCACTGCTGATTTGGGGGGTCCTTGGGAGACCACAGGCAGCAGGAGGGTGGGGAGGGCAGGGGTCTCCCGAGACATTCCACCAACTGCCTTCCCCAAAGCATCACTGGCCAGGAATGTGGGCCTCGAGATCCTGCTTATCGCTATCCTGGAGCATCTGGAGCAGCCCGGCTCCTGTCTGCTGTCCGTCCAGATGGGCCCTGAATCAGAGGTCTCTTCCTCCTCCAGCTGCAGCTGACACACAGCCTGGCATCTGGCCAGCCCCAGAGTCCAGCAGCCAACACGAACCTGCCAGACTCCCAGTCAGAGGGACCCGCCCGGCACAGCCTGTAAGTGGCCGCTAGTCCCCACTCATGTCACCAGAGAGAGGTCACCCCAGGGGGACAGCCTGGGGCTGGACAGGCCTAGGTTTGAATTCAGACTGGGGGACCTCATCTCTAAAGTGGGGACCCAACAGGACTGACCTCCTGGGACGCCATGAGGACTAAAGGTGACATCAGATAGGATTGTTGCTGATGGGTCTGCTGGCAGGTTCCCCTCCCTCCTCCCTCTCTTTTTGTTGCTCATTAAGTGCACACACTCTCCAGCTCTGGAACCTGTTTTGTGGGATCAGTGCAATTATCCATATATAATAGCTGTCTCCAGAATATTCCAGAAACAGCTCCCAGCACCTTCATTCCTTTTGCTTTCCTGGCTTTGCAGGGACCTGCTGACTCTGAGGCTCGCTTCTGGGGAGGTCAAGAAGGGAACCCCGGTTCCAGGGATGCGGTGCCTCCTTTTCTATCCCTGCAGCACGATTTCCCGAAGGTGCAAGATATAAATACCATGCCGGAGAACGTGCTGGAACGTGATAAGCGCCACAGAAAAGAAGTGAGGGAGGTTGGTGTCCTGGGGGCAGGGAGGGTGCTGAAACATTAATAGAACTTTCTATACATAGCGAAGCTCTTCCTTGGAAACTTCCATTTTTGCATCTGTTTATTACGTACATGGTCTATGAACGTGGGAGTCCCTGGTCTTGATTTACCAGCACACGTGTGTTTACAGAGATGCTGACCTGCTTGTGTGCAAGCTGGAGGCACACTGGGGTGTGGCTTCAGATACTTTGCACACCCCCTGAGCTGGGCAGTCTGGCCCTGTGGGAGGGAGAGCTGGCAGATTCTCATGCTAGGTGCTCCCCAATGTCGCCTCCCACCCCCAGTTCAGCACCTCAGCCAGACCCACTTGAAGACACCAGTCCTCAACTTTTTCACTTGCAGATAAGGAGACCTAGGTTCCCGGAGGCACCTTGGCCAACCCCAGGGCACGTGGCTGGTGCTGAGGAAGGCATGCGAGAACTCCCCTACTCAGGTCCTTGGACTCCCAGGGGTCTTTCCCCAGTGCCAGAACCTGGGCAGGCTCCTCAGCAGCATCAGCCCAAGAGCCAGGCAGCAGAAACACAAGATGGGGATGGGTCTGAATCTTTCTTCTTGGCCCCCACCCAGGAGGCCACTTAAGCAGCACATAACTGCCCTGTGATGTATGGAAGCCTCTCTCTGTGCATAAATGCAGCAGATCAACTGCCAGGAGAAAGTGCCACATATGTTTCCTCCCGTTAGGTGAAATATGCCCTAATTTGTCTGGGGTTTTTGTGTTATTAGACCTGTGCCAGCAAGGGGACCTCTGTAGCATCACTTTCTCTCGATCACTCAGTTCTCCTGATGAGGGCAGAGAGGAAAGGTCCTGCTCCATAGTTTTCCAGTGGACATTTCGGGAACAAAGAGCTTCCCAAGCCTCAGAGAAGCTGTGTGTGGGGCATCTCAGGGATGGTGCCCGAGGGAGGATGTTCTCAGGGCTGGTACCCCGAGGACCCAAGTCCCAGCCCTGAGTTCTCATTTATTTCTAGGTGGGAGATTCAGGCACATTGCCTTCCCTCTCTGGGCCTCAGCTTTTCTGTCCATAAAGTGGGGCTCAGAACAGAAGCTCTCTCCTAGAGTTGTTGCAAGAATTGAATGTGAGCCAGGCACTGTGGAGCATGCCTGTCACCCCTGCAGCTTGGGAGGCTGAGGTAGGAGGATGGCAAGTGGGAGGCCAGCCTTAACAATTTAGCAAGGCCCTAAGCAACTTAGCAAGACCCTGTTTCTAAATAAAAATAAAAAAATTAAAGGGCTGGGGATGTGACTCAGTGCCAAGCCCCCTAGGTTTAATCACTGGTATTGAAAAAAAAAGAAAGAAAGAAAGAAGTAAATATGATACAAGACTTGCTTGCTGAGCCCAGTGACCAGTCAGTGTCCCTGCCCCTGGCTTGCAGACCATATTTGGTGACTTCTGCTGGACTAACATAGGGATCTTTCCATGGTCCTGTAGGAGTGGCTTTTCACTAGTTACTGAACTCCACACAACACCTTCTGTGTGTCTTGGACCACTTTGTGCAGAAGGGTGATGTCCTGGGAGCTGTCCCAGGACAGGTGAGTTCTTCCCCACCTCTGACATCAGCATCTGGGGTACTTGGGGTGCATACTGAAGACACCCCTGCTGAAGGGCAGGGGCTGGACTCTGTCAAGCTGGGCTTTGGGACATTGGCCACCTTTCCTTTCTTGAGTCCAGTGGCTCTCAACTTTGTGGCACCTGACAATCACCCAGAAACTGTGCGAATGCATTCACTCTCTTTCCCACCATTCAGATGAGATGAGGGAGGCTTCCCCATGCCAGAGGCTGGCCAGGGTCATGCAGAGGGGCACCGGGGTGCAGTCTGTGATCACCCATGCCATCTGCCTCTACCAGGCTCCTTCCTGCCCTCAGCAAAGAGCCCAGCTCCTGGGCACGGTGGGTACAGAAGGCCTGGGTGCGTCAGACAGCCTTTTCCTTGTTGAGACTGGAGGATGCAGGGCAGGGGAAGGAGACCAAGGAGCAAAGCTACTCCTTGCCTTCTGGCTGTTTCTAAGACCTGCTCTGTCCGGCCAGCGTGGCTTCTGCACGAAGCTGGGTTTTTCCCACGGTTACTCATCCAACATCTTCCCTGGAGGATGGGGCAGGAAACTTGGGATTCGGAGTTCCCTGTCCACCAGCCCAGGTGGTCTCTCCAGCCTCAAGTACCCCGTGGCACCCGTATGGTGGGAAGATGGCCCTGGTCAGACTATGCCTGCTATTTCTTGTCCCCAGCGATGAGGGGAATGCAGACTGTTCCTTCTGCCACACACAGTCCCCTTCCCTCTCCACCTACCTGATCCTTTAATTCTGCGAGAGACTTCATTTCCTTGTGATTGCAAGCCCCAGGGATCAGAGTCCTTTATATTTTAAACTTCAAGAAACTGAAGACCCTGTTCAGGGCTGAGCTAGATGCCCATCCACCCAGAGGCCACTGGATCATCATGCTGCTGCCTTGCAAATCTGCCAAGGAGGTTTCTGTTGCTCTCCTTTTCTCTTTTAAGGAGCTGGGTGACAGGTAGCCATTGTGCAGGGGCAGGAATGGGCCCAGGACACTGGATCCTGGCCTGGGGATGGATGGTCACTCAGCCCCCCTGCTGTGACTCTCTGGTGTGTGTCGCTCTCTGACACCAGGAGGGCTGGCTTCTCAGTCCCCTCTTAGGCTACTTGAAGGCAAGGTCCCTGTGATTAATTTTAGCCTCTCGCTCCCCACCTGTGCCCGAGCACTGCCCATCCAGGTGAATGACACCATCCTGCACCTGGAACATGGGACATCCCCTTGCCACTGGGTGTCACCCATGTTACCTCTTCTGCAGGTGGTGGGGTTGCCTTCATGTGCCTTTCCGACCCATCTTGTTTCCCCTGTGCCCGCCACTGCCACTGTCTGTCCAGAGCCACCATCTCTCCAACCTGGACACTGCAGTGGAGATCAGAGGGGTCTCCACCCTGTACTGCTATCCCCACCCCCATCATCCTCCAGCCACAGGGAATCCTGAAAAGTCACCCTCAGCGCTCCTCCCTCCAGCCTTTCCGTGATGTCTCCATATCCAGGACAGGGGCCAGCCAGGCACGTGGCTCCAGCTGAGCTGACTTTATAAATGAAGCTTTATTGGAACACAGCAGTACTCATTCATTCACAGTTTTCCTGTGGCTATGTTTGCACAACAAGAAGCAGCATCCAGACTGTCAGTATGTCCTGTGGTGTCTCATTTGTTATCTGAATCTCTTTGAAAAACATGCGCCCAGCCTGAAGTAGAATACTGTTCAAATTCCCCACAGTGACCTGTCAGTGAGGTGGCCATGTGTGCTGGGTGACTTAAACATTCCACCTTCCCACAGGTCCTCATTCTCTATCACACCCTTCACGATGTGACTTTGCAGATCTCCCTATTCAGAGGTGGGTCTGTTTCCTCATTTCTGAGTCTGAGTAGGACAGTGGCTTGCTTTGATCAATAGAATGTGGCAGAAGCAGCACCATCAGCTGCAGGCCTCACACACGTCTGTGCTGTAGAACTGTCTTAGTCCACGTTCTGCTGCTATAACAGACACCAGACACTGGGTACTTTCTAAAGCACAGGAGTCTATTTGGGTGGCTGTTCTGGAGACTGAGAAATCTAAGCTCAATGGGCTGCATTTGGGGAGGGTCTTCTGGCATGGCAGAAGGCATACCATAGTAATAGGACTGCGTGAAAGAGGAAGGGGCGGAACTTCATCCTTTCATCATAAAGACCCCCTGTGATAAGTACCCACTACCATGATCAAGGTCATCCATGAAGGCAGAGCCCTTACGACCTTCTCACCTCTTGATCCCAACTATTGATATTATTACAGAAGCAATTAAATCTCAACTTGAATTTTGGAGGGGATACTCAAATCACTGCAGGGCTAGGGCAAGGTCCCACCTATAATCCCAGTGACTTGGAGGGTAAGGCAGGAGGATGGCAAGTTTGAGGCCAGCTCAGGTAACATGAAGAGACCCTGTCTTAAAACGAAATGAAAAGATCTGGAAAGGCAGCTCAGTGCTGGAGTGTTGCCTGCCTTTTGTGAGTCCCTGGGTTCAATCCCCAACACCAGTGGAGAAAAATAAAAAAGAAAGAAATCATAACAGAAAGTCCACTGCTGCCAGGAGAACAAGCCTGAGCTGACTTGCTAGAGGACAAGTGACATGGTGCTCTGTCGCTCCTGTCATCCCAGCCAATAGCAGTCAGGCCCAGGAACATAGTTGTCCTGCTGACCAGCAGGTCAAGCTCAAACAGGGTTGGCAGAAATTCAAGGAAAGCCCATGAGCTGCCTAACTGTTTATCATTTTTAATTCTCTCCAATTTTAGGGTGATTTGTTACACAGCAGCAGTTGATACACCACCTAATTTCTCACTCAGGTGGAGACACTTCTGAGAGTACAAGAAAGCACATTACTTTCACTGGGTTATTTCAGGCAAATCAGGAGATGAATTCACTCTCCTTCTAATGGCCCTGTGTGATCTGGCTCCCTTGTCACTCCAGCTTCCCTGTGAGCCAGGGACCCCCTCTGCCCAACAATCTCAGATCAGTTCCCACACTCTATCAAGCTCTTTCAAGCTTCTCAGCCATCGCACCTGCTGTTCCCCTGCCTGAAATACTCTTAGGCTCACCCGTGGACACTTCCTGCTCATCCTCAGGGCTGAGCACGTCTTACTGTCGCCAATCCACCTACCTCCCCATCAGCTGCCTTCTCTCCATTCTCTAGGTCTGTACCTCCCAACCCGAGATCATTCTGAGGAGGTATCAGTATACAAAAGGTCCCCTGTTGGCAATGTTCACACTATCGTGAACAAGGAAGTGAAAATGATACTCGGTTCACTAGACCCAGCATGTGAGAAATTCAAAATCTCTATCCTTTCCCACAGCAGCAGACACCAGGGTCCCCTCTCAAGGTGCTGAGTAGACAGCCTGTAGGGGCTCCCAGGTGGCCACACAGGCACCAGGGGAATAGAGGAGCACTCTTGGCCCTGGTGCTGCCAAGCTGGATGTTTGCCAGTTTAGGTGTGTTCCACACATTTCTGACCATTAGTAGAGGAACTTCTGTCTCATTCACTGCCTCAGTGCTGTTGTGAGACCAGGTGCTTGGGACGTGAAACCCTGTCTCATTCTCTGTATTCCCCATGTCTGGCAGAGTTCCAGGCACATAGTAACACAGTAGCTGTTTTAGTCACACACACACACACACACACACACACACACACACACAAGTTAATAGAGCTGAATTTGTCTGTTGACTATGCTTCTATGTAGAATAGGAACACAACTGACTTCTAAGGGTTTTGTCAGTGATTAGATGAGATAATAAGTACAAGGTGCAATTCATGAGATAAATACAACATGCATTCTCTACTGATGATTTTAGGGTCAATGCTAAATCAATACTTTTGATACCATCTGTGCAAACTTGAAAAAGTTACTTAAATCTTCAGGCCTCAGAGGCCTTTCCCTCTGCATAATGAAGATGGTCTTCTTGTATCTGATTTAAATCTGAATGATTAAGAGATATAGTGTTAAAAATGACAAATTCTTCCATATACTAGAAGAAAGGATGGATGGATTCCTACATGACTGGGAAACCTCTTGCTGACTACCACTCAAAATATACTCTAATAAAAGATCCAACTGTATCAAAATGATAGGGCAACAGGCTTCAAGAGTGAAGTCAAAAGTAAAACTGCAAGATAAAAATTGCAATCTAGGTCACAAACAAGTGGTTGATATCTTCACTATGTAAAGAGCTCCTAAAATCAAGAATAAAACACTTAAACTCAATTTTTAAAAATAAGCAAAAGACATGAATAGATGGTTCATAGAATGAGGTGTATAAATGGACTGTAAAAAATAGGAAGAGCTGTTCAATTTAACACATGAGAAATAGAAATGGAAACTACCCAAAGGTAGTATTGTGTAACTGTTAGATTAATAAAAATTAAAACGCTTGACAACATACTTTGTTGGGACACAGTGCCAGTGTGGGGAAAGACCCTCTTATCCACTGTTGGTGGAAATGCAAAATGGGGTAGTCGGTGATATCTAAAGACATCGCATAGGCATTTGTCTTTTAGCTCTTCAATCCTACTTTTTGAAATTTACCCAAAGATTTATTTTAACAGGTTGAGAAGAACAAATGCTCATGGTTATTCATTATGGCCTATTAGGAACAATCTAAAGCCTTCTCATAGGGGCTGGTGGCATACACTATGGTACATTCACCTAATGGAGTATTATACAGCTATAAACAATAAGGATAATTTCTAAAAACAAGAATGAAGTGATTTCTAGGCTATATTAACAAATTAAAAACAGGTATTTATTGTGTGTTTTCTTTTATCCAAGAAATATGGGGAAATAAGAAAAATCCATGCATCTACATGTTAAAAAGGAAACACTGGTGGAATCCACTTATGTTTTGAAGTGAATATGGGAGGTGGATGGGAAGTGGTTGGCAGAATGAGACTAGGAATCTGACCTCTCCTGGGGCTCCTTTTGTGTGTGTGTGTGTGGTGCTGGGAATTGAACCCAGAGCATTGTGCATGAGAGCCAAGCACTCTACCAACTGAGCTATAACCCCAGCCCCTGGAACTTCTTTGTATAGAATTCCTACTCTTGAAACATAAGTATTTCACAGATGCAAAGGTAAAATTCCACCAAAGATTTTGGGAAGGATAGCAAACCCTAGGGTTGAATTTGAATAGAAATAGTAGAACCTGCCTCTATTCCATGTTGCTTACTCTGATAGGCAGAGTTTCAGGGGCTCCAAGGACATGCACCTCTGGTCCTCACGCCTTGCATATTCTTTTGCCCTGGAACATGGGCTGGACCAAATGACTCATTTCTCATGAAGAGAAAATGGGGAGAGTGGTGGGATGTCACCTGGGCTGGGTATAAAAGTCAGCAACTGTGTTTCCCACCACTGACTCCTCTTCTGTGTTTCCCTTGATGGAGAAGGTCGCCTGGCAGAGGACCCCTTCTGGACAGCAGCCTGAAGCAGGGCCCACACAGGATCACCCTCTGGAAGACGAATCTTGCCAACAACCACGGGACTGAGACTCAAAGCAGATGCCTCAGCCAAGCCCGCAGAGGGACCCAGCCCTGACTGGCACCTTGGCTGAATCCTCAAACACCCTGAAGCAGAGGACCCAGGTAAGTCACACCTGAATCCACAGAAACCATGAGATTATTAATGACAATGTCCCTTTAAGCCACTAAGTTAGGTGGTATTTTGTTAAAAATAGTACAGTTGTACTACATCAAAAGGGAATTGATTTAAGTAACTTGGAACACAGGCTGACTGTACCCTCATACTGGAATATGTTCCTAGGGTAACCAAACCTTCAAGGAAATCCTGGACCCTAATGACTACATTGCCATTGATAATTGGGTCTGTGAAATTCTGAAACTATTGAGCAAATATATTTATATTTGGGAAATGGGTTTTTGGGGGATTACAGAAAGAATCTGGAGATGTTGGACTTGTGCCAGAGACACCAGGATGGATCCGTATGCCCCTCTGTCCCCTTCACGCCTGCAAACTGCCATGTCTCAACAGGAAAAAGCATGCCTAGGGCTCACCCTTGGCTCCTAACTACTGTTCTCCCCCAGAAGATGTCCCAGAGAAATGACTCGTCCCAGGGTCAGAACAAGGGTAATGAAAGATGAGCCCAGAACATTCTATTGTGTCAGAAAGAAAGGAACTTCTCAAAGAAAGAGGGGGACTCAGCCCAGGATTCAGAGGCCAGCTTGGAGGAGCTGCCACCTGCTGAATCTGGGGCAACCTGCATCTTGCCAAATGCTGACTAGTAATGATGACATACAGTGAGGGTTTTCTTTACCAAAGAAGGTCAACTAATGAGTGTAAAAGAAAAAATGATGGAGTTTCAAAATCTCCACATTGTAATGATCACTCTTGATTCTGGAGAGGATGATCAGCGAATTCCAAAACTCCTGGTGGAAAGCTTTCCTGAAAGTGGAATGATCCCAAGCGGCACCTGGATAGTATGTATTCTTTACATGGGGCAAAGGGCACTTCAGGGACAGAGACCCCATGAACCCCACCTTATCAAATGACCTGATACCAGGGACACAATTGCACAAACCTTGGCCAGGGGACATTCAAAATATTAGTGGGACCAGGCACCGTGCAGCACACCTCTAATCTCAGGGACTGGGAGGCTGAGGAGGGAGGATCTCAAGTTCAAGGTCAGCCTCAGCAACTTAGCAAGATTTTGTCACAAAATAAAAAGGGCTGGGGTTACCTCATGGAAGAGCTCGTACCTGGCATACATGCAGCCCTGGGTTCCACCCCAGCACCACAGAAAACAGACATACACAAGACCAAAGTGACGGGCCATTCCACCTTAGGTACTGGATTCAGCAAATTCATGAAGGTCTATGGGACATGTGGGGGATGGCCGGGCACACTTGAAGGTGTATTGCACATTAGATAATGTCATGATGTCAGGGTTGCATTTGGGGGCATGATAATGGCAGTATGGGTACAGGAGATTATCCTTAAGCAACGTGTACTGGTGTACTGAGGTATTTAGCACCACGACAACCTGTGTCTGCCATTTGCTTTTAAATGGAAGGTGGGAGAAGAAGAGGAGGAGGAGGAGAGGAAGAAGCTTGGAAGTGGAAGAGGGAGAAAATGAGGTAAAAATGAGACCAATGGATGAGTCTTTATAGAGGAGAAACACTTGTATTCTTACAGTTTTCTGTAAATTTCTTCGTTGGACAGTCTAATATTTGGGAATAGTATTGATGGGATTTGAAGGAGCTCAGTTAGGACATGTGGAGTAGTTTTCTAGGTGGTTCAAGGATGACTGAAGACTTGCTGCTGCTGTACAGTTGGTTGACCCACAGGCAGGTTACTCATCCCCTCTCATCCCCACTTTCTTCATCTGCAATAGGGGACAGCACTGACTGCCTGGTGTGGCGGGGCTGAGGGTCAAGGGGTGAGGATGGGATAAGATGCCCATGGCAGCTGAGCCTGGGGCAGGCACTCTTTCAGCCAAGAGATGATGGATGAGTTATACAAGCAGATGTCTGGGAAGATCCCTCAATATCCTGATGTCCTAGGTACAAAAGGGGCTACCACATATGACGTCTCTTTCTATCACCCTGGGGTCCCCAGCAAGAACATTACTCCTGAGAGATGCCTAGCCTGCTGCATGAGGTGACCGAGGCAGCTATCCTTGTCCATGGGCACCAGTCGTCCTTCTGATGTCCTGATCCCTACCCCCATAGCCAAGGTGGTGTGAAGGGCTGGGTGGACATTGTTAAGTGATTTGCTAAACTTTCTCTAGACTTTCCTTCTCTCTCCCTAGTCACCCCATCTGGATTTCCTGTCTGATGTCTGTGATTACATCTGGAATCTTTAATTACTGGAATCCCACTGTCCCTTATCAGCTTCCCAGCCTCCATGTCCCTCCTGCTAATGGAAGACAGGAAGGGAAAGATGGATGGTCTCAGTAACTATGGCCCTAGTACCACCCAGGATATGCACTTGGCACCCACACCCACCCACACACTAATTACACCCCACCCCATCTTCCTCATCTCCCCTCCTCTCTGCTTGGTCACCTTTCTCTGTCACTGTGCCTCTGGAAGCCTCTGACCCTCTTCTTCTCTTGTTCTTTTGCACTTTCTGTGTTCATCTGTGGGTCCCACCCTTTCTCTGCCTTTTTCTCTTTAGAGGCAGTTTTTCCCAATTTCTCAATTTGTTCAAGACAGCTTTCCCTCCATAGCATATCAGGATTTGGGACTGGCTCAGTAGGGTGTAGATATGAAGTTGATGCATGAGAAGGTACGAGCCCTTCCTTAAGTTCAGTGCCCTCCTCTCTACAATAGGCATATCACTAGGACCATGGAAGTTTATTGGAAGAGATTCAGACATAGTCCAGCACTCCTTAAAACCCCTGGTGTCTACACTTGTGTCTACAAACACCACCCCCTGCCCTTCTTGTCTCACCTCCTTTGACCTGTTTTTTGCATGGGCTTCTGGCTGCTGTTATCCTCAGCACAAG
>NW_027632884.1:1502-33124 GCF_902686455.1 Sciurus vulgaris | reverse complement strand
CCTGAGGTCAGGACTCTGAAGTGTCAGTGTCCTGTGGTTTGTAGCAGAGAGGCCTCTCAGGGAAGCGCGGCTGGTGGGTGTGACCTTCTCCACAATCTGCTTCTCTCTGGGGACACGCTCCGCCTCGCGCCTCCTTCTGCTGGAGCACGGCTGAGCTTGGGCTGCACCTTCTGTGGTCCAGACACCTGTACCCAGGTATGCCACCTGCAGGTGGCTTCCAGCTGACCAGGGAATGTTGTGTCTACATCTCATCAATGTCACACATCACAACTGGCCATCTTGTCCAGCTGTCCCCTCCAAGACGTGGGAGTGTAAGTAGGCATGGAACTCTTGGCCCCCTTCTGAGACTTCCTCTGACCCCAGGAGTAGAAGCCCCCAAACTCCCCCTACGGTCTCCCTCACACACCACTGTCCTGGTTCTGGTTCTCTCAGGAGCAGATTTGGACACAGGGACTCAAAGGCAAGACATATTTGGTGGAGAGGATCCCAGGAAGCACCAAGAGAGGAGTGGGAGAGGCAGGCCAGTGAGTGGGGGGCAGGATATAGAGCCAGTTGTCACTGTGGGTGATGGAGCCTTATCCTGTAGACACATTCTATGCAACTCTGTGGAGAGACCGCTTGTCTGTTCCACTGAGCAGGGAGGGGGCTGGGGTATCCATACTCCATTTCTTAAAGTTCCTTGTGGAGGAGCTGCATTGGGTTGGGGTGGGTGAATTCCCTTGTGCTTCCTGTCCTCCCTGAGGATCTCTGGAACTGTCTCTAAGACTCAAGGTCACCTGGGCTGGGCATCCAAATCAATTACCATCCAAGGGATGCTTGCCTCTTCCAAGAGTCACTGGGCATGCCTCCCTCTGTCCATCTACCTTTTTGCTCATGGAACTTTCTAGGCTGTATTCAATGCTGCTGCCCCATGTTTTTATGCATCTTCCCCTATTATGTCATGCTTCACGCGGCCACATCTGACTGTCTGTGTGACTGCCCGCCCATCCTGTGTTCCAGCTGTGAGCTTTGTCAGACAAAGCCACATCTGATCTGAATCTGCATTCCCAGAATAAACACTCAACATCAACAACACAGCTCCATCTCTGCAGAGGCCCGTGGGAGACAACTGTGTGACTCTGAGCTGTAAACATGACCCCCGAACCCTCCCTGTCAGCAGATGCAATGAGTTGCCAGTATTCCCGGGGCTTGCCCTGGTGCTAACCCCACCCAGCCCAATTTCAGGAAGAAGAAAGGGGAAAGAGCCAGTCACACCCCTGTGAAGATGGAGGCCTTTGCTCACTATGAGGGGAAACAGTTGGATCCCAGGTCATCCTTGGCAAGACTTGCTGGGAAGCCAAAAGCTCCTTGGTGGATCTTGACTGTTGAACTCCAGCACGGCTCTGGCTCGGTTTCATCCTGTTGTCACCTGTGATCATTGTGACAAGTTCCCCGTAGTCTTCTGGGCCATGATTCTCAAAGGTGGCCACTGGTTTGTGGGAGTGAGCTAGGAAGGGTGGCCCACACCCAGGAGTGCCAGAGTGAGCATCTCGGGTACAGCACCTTGGTTACCATGCCCAGGATGTGGGCAGCAGCCACTTCCTATGGGGACAGGAAGTGGAGAGGAGGGTACAGTGGAGCCATTTTTATTTTTTTTTCCCAGAGCAGGGTGGCTGTGGTTTCATGGCAGTTTCTTATTGCTCCCCATTCTGAATGTTCAGAAGGGAGAATGTGTTGCTCTCTGCTGGCTCTTGTTAAAACCTCACCTCCCGGTATTGGAAGAAATTTCAGGGCAAGGAATAAAGAAGATGAACCCACACAGAAGCAGAAGCACGGTGTCTAAAGAACTTCCAGGTCCTTCTGAGGCGGGTGTTTCTTAATAATGCAGCCATGCTTCCTAGTGATGCTCCCTGCTAACTGCTGCCATGAGGTGGTGACATGCCTACCTCACTTTAGGCCAATTCACATATGGATGACCAAGCGATTTCTCCCATGAAAGAGACCCCAGCAGTAATCACTGAATAATGGTGGCTCCAAGTGTGAAGAGCACTCTGGGTCTAAAGTGGATTTTTTTCTAAGTCACTTTTTCAAAAGGATGTTGTGACTCATACAACAAATAATGCTTACATGCCAGACACATTCCAAGTATCTCTCCAGTTCTCATTTAATTCTTGCAGCCGGCCAAGGGGAGCTCCTGTGTTTATCCTCATTTTATAGATCAGGACACTGAGGCATGAAGAAATAGGTACCTCACTCAAGGCCAGGCTACCAGGGTTTGAGGACCAGGTCCCTGGTCTTGCTTGATATTTTTTTTCCACTTCTACAATGAGAAGGAAATTGGCTTGTTCCTGGATTTGGCCATGCTGGAGAGACCAGTGCTGCCCCTCGTCATGGGGAGGATGTTCAAGAAACATGGTCTTCTCTGTCCCCTTTTCCCTTCTTGCCTGTCCTACTCACCTTTAGAATTTGTGGAATGGGAAATGTGTTATTCAACTTCCAATGACTATAACAAAATGCCTGAGATAATTCAGAAAAAAGGTTTATTTGGGCTTATAGCTGGGATGTTTCAATCCATAATTGATTACCTTCATAACTATGGGCCTGTGGTGAGGCAGCGCATCTGTTGGGAGCTCATGGCAGAGAAAACCATTCCCCTACTAGACAGGAGATGAAGAGGAAGAGACCAGAGTCCCTTTTCCAGGCACAGTGCTTGACTTGGGGTAGGGCACTCTGTGTCCTGAACCCAGGAGCAGCAGGGGACTTAGTGGCCTGGGTGGCACAATTGGCTGAGGGATTGAATACAGATTCCCTTCTTTGCTGAATCCATCAGATTTTTATAGCTGTGACGAAAATACCTGACAAGAGCAAGTTAGAGGAAGGAAGATTCACGTGGGCTCACAGTTTCAGAGGTTCAGTACCCAGTTGGCCAACGCCATTGCTCTGGGACTGAGGTGAGGTGGAACATCACGGAGAAGGTTGTAGAAGAGGGAGGCTGTCAGCTCATGGCAGCCAAGAGAAGGTTGCAGAGAGAGGAAAAACCCATACATGCAAGGCACACCCCGGTGACCTACTTCCTCTAGTGAGTTCCTGCTTCCAGCTGTCCTTGGATAACTTCACTGATGAGGTCCGGGTCTTCGTGATCTGAACCTTGCTGCACTGGGGACCATGCTTCCTCCACGTGAGATCTGGGGGGACATTCCAGCCCCAAACCATCATATTTAGGAAGGTCCAGTTCAGGGGTCCCAAATTTGTGGGAGCTTCAGATTGTTTTGAAGATCTTGCTGCCACAGAGTACTGGGCCAACCTCAGGGGGGTCTCAGTCTGTGGGTCTTGGGGAGCCCAGGACTATGCCCTTCTGCAAGGCCCCAGGTACTGGTCTCGGGATCACACCATGAGTTCCACAAGTCTTAGCAGTGGGCTTGCTGGTTCTCTATCGGCTGCACATTGAAATCATCTGCAGGAATTTAAGACAACTCTGATCTCAGGCTCCTTCCCCAGAGATGCTGATGTAATTGATCTGGCTGGGCACCATCCGGGTTTTTGAAAGCTTCCAACATTCATGGAATACACTCTCTGCACGCCAGAGAACCCCTGTCTGGGCATTCGCATCTTGTCTCCTGACCTTGACTTTCTCTGTAGCTTCATGGGTTGGAGAGCACATACGTCCCTTAGGTCACCTGGGGTTCCTCTGTCCCCACGTCCTGAACTCCCCAAAGTCAGCTCCCCTGGGTGCTTGGTTCTTCAGGCAAACTTCTTCTCTGGCTGCTTCCTGGATATTTCATGTTTGTTCCCTGCCACTGGAGCCCCCTGCCCCACCCTCGCCTGCCCATTACACTGTGGTGTCTATTAAGAGCAGATGCTAAACAATTTCCAACAGGCATTGAAGCTAATGCACTGCAGAATGGACTCAGAAGGGCCTATTTTTTTGCACACTGAGAACACCAGTGAATTAATACTGAATGGAAACCTGCAGAAGAGTGAGAGTTGGGGCTGGACGGGGACTTGCTGGCTAAATCAATAGTCAAAAACTCACCCCATCATTTTTTTTTATTGGGTACATGGAAAGATATTTTCCTCTAAATGCAGTGGAAATCAGTTTGGTCAAAAGTCAGTTGGAAACCTCATCACCATTGCCCTGAAAGCTCACAGGCTCTGTCAGGGGAGGAATAAGAATGACCCAGGTCCCCTGCAGAAGTCGAGGTGATGGGCCAGAAGGGGTGGGACGGGGATGCCTGGGGCTGTGGCTGCATGATTTTCAAAAATGCTGCCTGTGGTCCACATTTTACACAGGCCTGTGTCTACAGGGGTTAAGGTGTAGATTTGGGGGTGAAGCCATGGGTCTCCTCTGGTTTCAAGGAAGAAAGTGATGCATGCAAGTTCCACACGCTCTGCCTCAGCCCCATGAAGTCTTTGGTGTGACTCCATCTCAAGGAGCAGATAGAAACCAAGAGCCAGGCCTGATCTCCTTTCACAGGCCAAGACAGACTCCAGCAGGGGACAGAGGGTCCAAGAATGTATCACCAGTGATGGCTTTTGAATTGGAGGTTCTGTTTCCAATAGTTTCAGAGAGGGCAAAGCCTGGGATGTGAGCAAGACTCCGGTCTGAGCTGTGTGACTTCAGAAAAGTGTCTGGGCCTCTCTGAAATGTATTTATTTACTTTTGTTTGTTTTTCAATGGGAGGATCAGGACTTGACTGTAAAGAGTCTTGGAGAAAATGCAGGTACCTGGTACTTGGTACTTGCAATCATGGTCAGTGCTTGGGAACCCTCCCTCAGGCAGGGAGGATTGCGCTGGAGAGGAAAAAGGAAGGAGGATGAGAGAGGGAGAGAGAGAGAGAAAGAGAGAGAGAGAGAGAGAGGCCCAGAGGAGGTTACAGGAGGAGGATGTGTGCCTTGTTAGCTGAGCAGGGTTCAACTCCTCTGTCTAAATCTGGTTCCAACCACACTGGCATCTCACTGGCTTCCCCTGCCCCAGGGCTTTTGCACAAGCCATGCTGGCTTCCTGCAACACGCCCTCTCCTCCCCTCCCCTGGTCTATTTGTCTTCCTTTGGGTCTCAGTGCCAGCACCACCACCTGGTGGGCATTTCCTGACTCCCGGCCATGCCAAGTCCCCTTTCATGACACCACAATCAAAGTCCCCATCACTTGAGCTCCTGTCGAGGGTGCAGTTTGACAGACTCCATTAGGTACTGTTACCCTCCCCACCAGGCCGAGTCCAGGGCAGGGACCAGTGCCCAGCACTCAGAGAGCACTTAATAAATATTGGTTTCCTTATTTAACTGCTGGACCTGTCCTCAGGTCCTGCCACCTTTAACAAGCCAACCAACACATGACGGGGTGGTTGACAAGTCCCCATGGGGCACCAACACTCTTATGTAATTCACTTGAGATGGTGGCTTCCAGGGGCTGGGCACAGAGCTGACCTTCTGCCTAGGTGGGTGTCAGCCTGAAGAAGGAGCATCACAGGCTGAAGGAACAGAGGCAGGGTGGATGTGGAGCTCCAAACATGGTACACCCATCTCATGGCCCAGCTCAGCCACATGCTGAACTCGCATGGCTATACCAGTTTCCCAGACACCAAAAATGAGGCCTCAGCCTTGAAGAAACCTGCTGAGAACACGGAGCTACCAAGAGTCCCACTGTGGTCACTCTCCTCCTCCTCATAATCCAGAACTTCGGATCCTTTTCTTTTCTTTTCTTTTTCTGCAATGTGTGTGGGGGTACCAGGGATGGAACTCAGGGGCACTGGCCACTGAACCAAATCCCAGCCCTATTTTGTATTTTATTTAGAGATGGGGTCTCACTGAGTTGTTTAGGGCCTCACTGAGTTGCTGAGGCTGGCCTTGAACTCATGGTCCTCCTACCTCAGCCTCCCAAGCTGGGATGACAGGTGTGCAACACTGTGCCTGGCTCAGGAGCTTTCTCAGTACACAGCTGGACTCCATAAATTCTGGCATCCAGCCTTCAGCCTCAGGGGTTCCCTGTCACCCATCTCCAGGTGTGGGAGAGTGCTCATCCCTCCTGCTTCCAGTGACAGATCTCACTGTGCACCAGTGGCTGGCTGGGAGGATCAGATGGCTTGGTTGAGGTTGTGAGCTCTGGAGCTGATTAGTAATGTCTGCCCTGGGCACTGGGCAGGGGAGCAGGGGTCCACTTGCTGGCAGTGGACTCTAGAGTTCTGCCTTAGTGAGTTCCTGAGAGAATCCCATGCATCTCTGAGCTTTGAGGACAAAATCTTAAGCTTCTGTTGCTGTAAGAAGGCTGAGGTATTTTTATAAAGTGAGGTGACTTCTTTTCCAATTGGGAATCACACAAGGACAATCTTGCAACCCATCTGGGCTCTGGTTTGGGAAGGGCCCTCCATGTCACCTATCCTTATGACCCTTCTCCAGTTCCACTTCCTCCTGGGACCACTTTCTCAGCTTTATTATGCAAAGCATCCACCCCATCCTTTTGAGTTGGACTCTAGGGCACTTAGAGGTGCAGACAGTCACTGTCTTACCTGAACATATCCTGTCACTTCGAAAGGGAAGCAGAAGCACGAATCAAACAAGAAAATATCCCGAACCCCACCTCCCCACCTGGACATGTCTTTGCTAGTTTTCCAAAGGAGGGGAGCCATGGAGGAAGCTGGCCTTGATGTAGCACGCCCGACCCATGCTCACCTGTCTCCACTATGCTAATGCTGCATAACAAATGGGCTCCCGTCTTCACAGTGAACTATGGCACTTATTGATTTTTCAGGCTCAGGGGTCTGCAGGGAGGTCAGTCTCGTGCTGATTTCAGCTGAACTCATCTGGGCTCAGCTGCAGGCTGCAGGTGTGTGGGGGTCAGGTGTGCCTTACAGGTCTCATTCCAGGGCCCAGATGACAAAGGCAGTGCAGAAGTGGGAGCATACTTCTGGCCTCCACCAGCATGCTGTCTGCTAACAGCCCATTGGCCAGAGCAGATCACACCGCCAAGTCCAGCATCAAGGGCTGGGGTAGTGAGCCCCACCACCACGAGTCCAGGGTTGGCTTGTGGCACTCACCCTGTTAGTGAGAGATGATTTGGGTACTAAGGAGCCTGAAGAGCAGCCCCACAGGACTCAGCACTTCTCACTTACTGTCCTGAGCAAATACTTTGCAAAAACACTCATATTCTTGGACTTCAGTAAATGATGCCAGAAGTCTAGAATAATCCAATGGTAATACTATTCCATGTGGCAAATCCTTACCCAGTGCCTAGAGGACCAAGTTTTACTCTGAATGCTTCCCGTGCATTGACTCATCTGCTCCTACTAATAACCTGGTAAGGCAGATACTATTACTATCCCATTTACAGAGGAAGAAACAGGCACAGAGAGGGAAGGTCATTTGCCTGAGGCCACACAGCTGCTTAGAGGATGAGCCAGGAGTTGAACTCAGGCTGTTCTGGGGAGCAGGCATTGATTCCTTAAAGGTGAAACTGGACCACAAGGCAGAAGCTGGACTTATGGGTGTAGATGGAGCTTTGAGACATCTTTGAGAATACACTCAGCAGGGTCAGGCTCATCCCTGGGCTGGGTGTCCCGCTTCTGAGTTCTGAACGTGCTGAGCCCCCCCCCCACTCGGCCTCACCCTGAGGACGGAGATTTCCGGTCCTCTCTCTCCAGTTGTACTGAGTTGTTGTGACAAACACTCTGGTTGATGGTGAGTCACACGTTCAGGAACCTACCCTCCTCCAATAGGCAGGGGACCCAGGCCTTCCCCTGGGACCACGGGATGCTGCCCTGCTCCATCTAGATGGACACTGTTGTGATCCTCTCTGCCCACTTCCTGGGAAGCAGCTGTGTGGCCTTAGGCAAATGACCATCCCTCTCTGTTCCTGTTTCTTTATCTGTAACAGGGATAGTAATGGAGTCTACCTTACCAGGTTATTAGGGTAGAGGCACCTGGACCAGAACAGGATGGGGTCAACATTCACCTGTTCTGAAGTCTAATGACCCACCATTGGGTCCATGTGGAGACCCTCCCCCCGGGGAGCAGGGGAGCCCCACGTCACGCTGCAAGGAGACCTGCTGCCTGCTCCCCACAGCAGTGCATTCTGAGGCACCTGGGATGGAACTCAGGGGCGATCGACCACAGAGCCACCTCCCCAGTCTTTTTATATTTTAACTGGTTTCTTGTCTTTTCTGTGCCTGCCTCTCCCTCCTGCTGGAGAACTCCGGGAAGCCCCCTAATGCCTGCTCCCTCACACGTGCCTAGAGGGGCCCAGGGCTCAGAAAGCACCTGCTTCCAGTCACTGAGGTCCCCTGCTGTTCCAGGTTCCTCTGCTCACCAGGTGCCCTCTGTTTGCATCTCCTATTTCTGTGTGTCCTCACAACAGACCAAAGCTGCAGGTACTGGTTCCACAAATGGGGAAACTGAGGCTGAGGCACTAAGGTGTAGTGACGTGCCCAGGCCACGTGGGGGGTTGGGAAGCCAGCCCCTGAGCTGCTCCTGGCCCTGCCCCCTGGATGACATGCAGTGTTGACTTTACCAAACGTTGTGCAAGGAGCTGTCCTTCCTAAGGGCTCCCTCGTCGCCTTCGCAAGGTTGTTTGGACAGGGAGACTCAGAACCGGGGAAGCAGGTTTCCAGAGGCTGCAGCAAGCGGGGGCCCTGGTCCCCAGCTGTGGCCATGGATCACTTTTCCTCCTGCTCTCTTGTCCCACTGGACATCTGAGGACATGGGGAGCCCTGCACCTGGGGATTGGCAGCTTCCCGGAGGCACCTGGTGCATTGGCTGACTTTCCTTCACCCTAGAAATGCTGGGGAAAAGTCAACATAAAAACAGGGAGGGTTTGCCGGGCACCGTGGCACTCGCGTGTCATCCCAGCGGCCAGGGAGGCTGAGGCAGGAGGATCTCGAGTACAAAGCCAGCCTCAGCAAAAGTGAGACCCTGAGAAACTCAGTAAGACGCTGTCTCTAAGTAAGATACAAAATAGGGCTGGGGATGGGGATGTGGCTCAGTGGTCAAGTCCCCTGGGTTCAGTCCCTGGTAGCCCCCACCCCCCCAAAAAAGAGGAGTTTATTCTGACTCAGATTCAGAGGTTCCCACCCACGAATGCCCAACTCCATTGCTTTGACCCAGTGCGTCATGGTGGGAGCTCATGGTGAGTGCCCTTTTGTGGACCATCCACTCATTCACTCACCCTTCCAATCATGGGGCAGCTGCCCATCCGTCCATGTAACCTTCCATGCATCTGTCCCATTCACCCTTCCACCCCTCCATTTTTTGTGGGGTGGAGTACCAGGGATTGAACCCAGGGGCACTCGACCACTGAGCCACATCCCCAGCCCTATTTTGTATTTTATTTAGAAATAGGGTCTGGCTGATTTGGTTAGGGCCTCACTTTCACTGAGGTTGCCTTTGAACTTGAGATCTTCCTGCCTCAGCCTCCTAAGCCCCTGGGATAACAGGCATGCGCCACGAGGCCTGGCCTGTTCCTCCTCCCCTTTATCCATGTATCCACCCGTCCTTCTGCCCACCCACCCACCATCTTCCTGTGAAAGCTGCTCCTGTCTTTGGCCCTTCCTTTCCCCTCCTTCCGTGTCCTGCCTGTCATTCATCAGATTCTCCTCAGTGATTGTTCAAGGACCCTTTGGTGGTCTGTACCCACACTGAGTGGGCAGAGATTTTTCCCACCTTATTTTCTGCTGCACCTCCAGGTCCCAGGAAGGTCCCTGGCACACAGTAGGCATTCAAGAACATGTTGGATAAAATGAAGATTAAAGAAGTGAAAGAGGAAAGACAGTCTCAGGAAGGAGAATGGTCGGCTCCATTTCTCCCAGGCAGGATTAGAACTGAGCCCTGAGCCCAGGTCACTAGCTCCCTTGGAGCCCCTCCTGGGTCCCTCTGAGCAATAGACTGACCCTGATTCACACCAGCAACCCCGGGGGGAGGCAGAAGGCATCCCTCTTCTTTGGGAAAGGTAGAGCCTTCTGTGGTTCCCATCTCTGTCGTCTTTGCCTCTTTTGAGCTCTTCATTCCTTCTGGAACCATCTTGCCTGGATTCCCTGAACCAGGACAGTGGAAGTTTCCGGAACCCTTGCCACGTGCTGGTGGCTGTGAAACTGTGCCTGGTGTGGTGCTCCCAGCCTCTGGGCAGGGCCGTGCTCTTATGAACCCACTTGGCAGGTGACAGCATTTCAGGCTGACTAGGTGGCCAAGGTCACCCAGCTATTACTGGCAGTCGGGGGCACCGAGAGGATGAACTTGGCTGTACACAGGACCCGGCTCACACCCACTGTGCTCCGTCACCTGTGGGTCCAGAAACAGGGAGGAGGTCTTGAAAGAGAGGACAGCAGAGCAGCTCTGAGCAGGGAAACTCGCCCAGTCAGGAAGAGTGCACCCTTCCCCTGCTGAGCACCTGGAACACCTGGGAGCCCCAGGCTGGTTTCAGTCCTGGCCTCAGGGAGAAGCACACAGCTGCGCCTCCCAGACTACCACCATGAACCCCTGCCCTGGTCAGTTCCCTTCTCCTGCACACATTCCGGCCAAGACTGTGGGCTAGGTGCTGGCAGCACCCAAGACGGCCTCTGCACACAGCTGGGGAGCAACCCAAGTGCCAGTTGCACCTGATCATAAATATGTGTCACAGAGGACTCTGTCCGTGTGACCTTGGGTTATGGGGCCACCGGGCCGTGAAAAGCCTTTGACAAAACTCTTTTGCTCAAAAGGCGGAATCCAAATTACTGGCAATTATGGATGCCCGGCCTGATTTTCCTGCTCAGATTTTTTCTTTTTTCTATTTTTTTTTTTTTTTTTTTTTTGTACTGGGGATTGAACTCAGGGACACTTAGCCACTGAGCCACATCCCCAGCCCTATTCTGTATTTCATTTAGAGACAGGTCTCATTGAGTTGCTCAGGGCCTCACTATTGCTGAGACTGGCTTTGAACTCGCCATCCTCCTGCCTCAGCCTCCCTAGCCTGTGGGGTGACTTCTTGTGCTGAAAATAGCCCTCTGCATTGGACAGGATCCCAGCTGTGCCCAGGACCAGTCACCTCACCTTCCTTGACAGGTCCATATCCTGAAGACTGAGAGGGGAACTTCCTCTCAACTCTGATAACCATGGCTGCTAATCACACCAGTGGTCAACAATAGAACCAGCAGTGACTCTGTGACAGTGGCCAGGCATTCAGCAAGCACCCAGCCAGGCCTGGGCCAGCCTCTCGTCCTCCCAGCTACTCTGTGAAGAGGGTGTCACCACTGCACCCATTCTCCCAGTGAGAAAACTGAGGCACCAGAGGCCCAACTCAGGGGTGGGACAATATTTCCTCCAGGGGGCAAGATAGACCACATGGTTTGCCACATTCCGCTCTGTCATTTTAGTGTGACCACAGCCAGGGCAACACACCCAGGAACGAGTGAAGTCATGTTCCAATAAACTTTATTGACAAAAGAAAAACAGAGCTAGACCATCTTTGAGCTGGAAAGCTGGTCTTCTGCCTTTGATCTTGGACTCAGGTTTGGATGACACCACCGGCTCTCCCGGTCTTTAGGTGACCAGCAAGGGTATCCTCAGCTTCAGGAAGCACATGAGCCCCTTCCTACAGTAAACCATGCTGTGGGTATAGAGATCTGTTTCTCTGGGGAACTGATTTCCATCATCGTTTTCATTTATGTGTCCATTTTGCAGAAGGATCACTGAGGCCGGGCTGGCTGAAGTGCCTTCTGCAGGATGCTGGGGAAGAAGATGCTGTGCTGGAATTTGCACCACGCAGAGCAAATGATGAGTCTACCCTGGGAAGAGCAAGTGACTTGGGGTAGAGCTTGGGGACATTGGGACTGTTTTTGCCAGGAGGGGGTTTGCTTCTGGATTTCCTGGGAACGGCCTCAGTTGCCTTTCCTGAGCCCCCTCCCACATGCCCCTTCCTGTCGCTGACTGTCAGTCACCCTGGGAACCCTGTGCACAGGTGCCCTGTGGTGGGTGCAGCCCCAGCTCCCTGCTCTAGCCACACAGCCCCTGCCACCAGCTCTGCTCTCCTCCTCTGCACCAGGGTGGCCTCAGGATCCCTGATCCTCTTGCTGGCTCTAAAACTGCAGTCACTCAGTGGCCTCACCTTAGCCTGCCTGGGCTCTGAGGATGCAACCATCATGTGCCTCATCTCCCCACTGCCTTGGGGACCACAGAGTCCTTGCAGAGAGCTCTGGGGCTCAGGTTGGAGCTGGAAGGACACTCATACAAACTTCCTTCTTAAAGAGATAGGGCAACTGTGCCCAGAGAGGTTAGCTATCAGCATAAGGTCACACAGCATGATGGAACAGGACTGGGATTCAAACACAAGTGTTTGTCCACCTAGGAGGTAAAGGACTTTGCTTTCACAGGGACCAATCAGAACCTGTGACATAAACTGCTCTTGTGGGGCAGAGGGCAATAAAGAGGGCAACCCAGCCATTCCAGCACTTGCATAAGGCTGATGCTGGATTAGTGAAGCATTAGTCCATTTAATCCTCCTTCAAGACCTGTCAGGACACTGTTCATATCCTCATTTACAGTTGACAACTCCGAATGTCAGAGAGGTTAAGTATCCTGCCTCAGGTCACACAGTCAGATAGGGGCAAAGCTGGAAGACTTCTTGGAGGAGAGACCTAGGAGATCTGGTGGGACTTGGCCAGAAGAAGGTGAGTGGGAAGAGGGCTGCTATGGAGGGATCAGCACATGCAAAGGCCTGGCAACGAACGAGGCCTGAGAGCATTGGAGAACCAGAATACATTTTCACACAACCGGAGAGTGGAGTGAGCATAGGTTTGGGGTGTGTTGCCTGTGAGGAGAGGGATTGGGGGATTAAAGAGGGAGATCTCTAAAGGGGCCAGATCTTCCAGCCCAAAGGAAGCTTGGACTTTACTAGAGGGCAATGGTGAGCCATGGAAGGTTGTAGGCAGAAGAGCCATGCGTATTTGAGGTTTGAGGAAGTGCAGGGCATGGGGAGCAGACAGAGGTCGGGAAGGGCTAGGGTGCAGGGAGGGTCACCTGGGTGGGGACTCAGTGTCTGAAACTCAGGTTGTCTTTGATGAAAGATCCCACAAACCCTCTCTCCAGGCCTCTAACTCTTGCAATCAGTGTGGGATAAAGTCAGGGCTCTCTGGAATGACGGGGTCACTGCTGATTTGGGGGGTCCTTGGGAGACCACAGGCAGCAGGAGGGTGGGGAGGGCAGGGGTCTCCCGAGACATTCCACCAACTGCCTTCCCCAAAGCATCACTGGCCAGGAATGTGGGCCTCGAGATCCTGCTTATCGCTATCCTGGAGCATCTGGAGCAGCCCGGCTCCTGTCTGCTGTCCGTCCAGATGGGCCCTGAATCAGAGGTCTCTTCCTCCTCCAGCTGCAGCTGACACACAGCCTGGCATCTGGCCAGCCCCAGAGTCCAGCAGCCAACACGAACCTGCCAGACTCCCAGTCAGAGGGACCCGCCCGGCACAGCCTGTAAGTGGCCGCTAGTCCCCACTCATGTCACCAGAGAGAGGTCACCCCAGGGGGACAGCCTGGGGCTGGACAGGCCTAGGTTTGAATTCAGACTGGGGGACCTCATCTCTAAAGTGGGAACCCAACAGGACTGACCTCCTGGGACGCCATGAGGACTAAAGGTGACATCAGATAGGATGGTTGCTGATGGGTCTGCTGGCAGGTTCCCCTCCCTCCTCCCTCTCTTTTTGTTGCTCATTAAGTGCACACACTCTCCAGCTCTGGAACCTGTTTTGTGGGATCAGTGCAATTATCCATATATAATAGCTGTCTCCAGATTATTCCAGAAACAGCTCCCAGCACCTTCATTCCTTTTGCTTTCCTGGCTTTGCAGGGACCTGCTGACTCTGAGGCTCGCTTCTGGGGAGGTCAAGAAGGGAACCCCGGTTCCAGGGATGCGGTGCCTCCTTTTCTATCCCTGCAGCACGATTTCCCGAAGGTGCAAGATATAAATACCATGCCGGAGAACGTGCTGGAACGTGATAAGCGCCACAGAAAAGAAGTGAGGGAGGTTGGTGTCCTGGGGGCAGGGAGGGTGCTGAAACATTAATAGAACTTTCTATACATAGCGAAGCTCTTCCTTGGAAACTTCCATTTTTGCATCTGTTTATTACGTACATGGTCTATGAACGTGGGAGTCCCTGGTCTTGATTTACCAGCACACGTGTGTTTACAGAGATGCTGACCTGCTTGTGTGCAAGCTGGAGGCACACTGGGGTGTGGCTTCAGATACTTTGCACACCCCCTGAGCTGGGCAGTCTGGCCCTGTGGGAGGGAGAGCTGGCAGATTCTAATGCTAGGTGCTCCCCAATGTCGCCTCCCACCCCCAGTTCAGCACCTCAGCCAGACCCACTTGAAGACACCAGTCCTCAACCTTTTCACTTGCAGATAAGGAGACCTAGGTTCCCAGAGGCACCTTGGCCAACCCCAGGGCACGTGGCTGGTGCTGAGGAAGGCATGCGGGAACTCCCCTACTCAGGTCCTTGGACTCCCAGGGGTCTTTCCCCAGTGCCAGAACCTGGGCACGCTCCTCAGCAGCATCAGCCCAAGAGCCAGGCAGCAGAAACGCAAGACGGGGACGGGTCTGAATCTTTCTTCTTGGCCCCCACCCAGGAGGCCACTTAAGCAGCACATAACTGCCCTGTGATGTATGGAAGCCTCTCTCTGTGCATAAATGCAGCAGGTCAACTGCCAGGAGAAAGTGCCACATATGTTTCCTCCCGTTAGGTGAAATATGCCCTAATTTGTCTGGGGTTTTGTGTTATTAGACCTGTGCCAGCAAGGGGACCTCTGTAGCATCACTTTCTCTCGATCACTCAGTTCTCTTCATGAGGGCAGAGAGGAAAGGTCCTGCTCCATAGTTTTCCAGTGGACATTTCGGGAACAAAGAGCTTCCCAAGCCACAGAGAAGCTGTGTGTGGGGCATCTCAGGGATGGTGCCTGAGGGAGGATGTTCTCAGGGCTGGTACCCTGAGGACCCAAGTCCCAGCCCTGAGCTCTCATTTATTTCTAGGAGGGTGATTCGGGCACATTGCCTTCCCTCTCTGGGCCTCAGCTTTTCTGTCCATAAAGTGGAGCTCAGAAAAGAAGCTCTCTCCTAGAGTTGTTGCAAAAATTGAATGTGAGCCAGGCACTGTGGAGCATGCCTGTCACCCCTGCAGCTTGGGAGGCTGAGGTAGGAGGATGGCAAGTGGGAGGCCAGCCTTAACAATTTAGCAAGGCCCTAAGCAACTTAGCAAGACCCTGTTTCTAAATAAAAATAAAAAAATTAAAGGGCTGGGGATGTGACTCAGTGCCAAGCCCCCTAGGTTTAATCACTGGTATTGAAAAAAAAAGAAAGAAAGAAAGAAGTAAATATGATACAAGACTTGCTTGCTGAGCCCAGTGACCAGTCAGTGTCCCTGCCCCTGGCTTGCAGACCATATCTGGTGACTTCTGCTGGACTAACATAGGGATCTTTCCATGGTCCTGTAGGAGTGGCTTTTCACTAGTTACTGAACTCCACACAACACCTTCTGTGTGTCTTGGACCACTTTGTGCAGAAGGGTGATGTCCTGGGAGCTGTCCCAGGACAGGTGAGTTCTTCCCCACCTCTGACATCAGCATCTGGGGGACTTGGGGTGCATACTGAAGACACCCCTGCTGAAGGGCAGGGGCTTTACTCTGTCAAGCTGGGCTTTGGGACATTGGCCACCTTTCCTTTCTTGAGTCCAGTGGCTCTCAACTTTGTGGCACCTGACAATCACCCAGAAACTGTGCGAATGCATTCACTCTCTTTCCCACCATTCAGATGAGATGAGGGAGGCTTCCCCATGCCAGAGGCTGGCCAGGGTCATGCAGAGGGGCACCGGGGTGCAGTCTGTGATCACCCATGCCATCTGCCTCTACCGGGCTCCTTCCTGCCCTCAGCAAAAAGCCCAGCTCCTGGGCACAGTGGGTACAGAAGGCCTGGGTGCGTCAGATAGCCTTTTCCTTGCTGAGACTGGAGGATGCAGGGCAGGGGAAGGAGACCAAGGAGCAAAGCTACTCCTTGCCTTCTGGCTGTTTCTAAGACCTGCTCTGTCCGGCCAGTGTGGCTTCTGCACGAAGCTGGGTTTTTCCCACGGTTACTCATCCAGCATCTTCCCTGGAGGATGGGGCAGGAAACTTGGGATTCGGAGTTCCCTGTCCACCAGCCCAGGTTGTCTCTCCAGCCTCAAGTACCCCGTGGCACCCGTATGGTGGGAAGATGGCCCTGGTCAGACTATGCCTGCTATTTCTTGTCCCCAGCGATGAGGGGAATGCAGACTGTTCCTTCTGCCACACACAGTCCCCTTCCCTCTCCACCTACCTGATCCTTTAATTCTGCGAGAGACTTCATTTCCTTGTGATTGCAAGCCCCAGGGATCAGAGTCCTTTATATTTTAAGCTTCAAGAAACTGAAGACCCTGTTCAGGGCTGAGCTAGATGCCCATCCACCCAGAGGCCACTGGGTCATCATGCTGCTGCCTCGCAAATCTGCCAAGGAGGTTTCTGTTGCTCTCCTTTTCTCTTTTAAGGAGCTGGGTGACAGGTAGCCATTGTGCAGGGGCAGGAATGGGCCCAGGACACTGGATCCTGGCCTGGGGATGGATGGTCACTCAGCCCCCCTGCTGTGACTCTCTGGTGTGTGTCGCTCTCTGACACCAGGAGGGCTGGCTTCTCAGTCCCCTCTTAGGCTACTTGAAGGCAAGGACCCTGTGATTAATTTTAGCCTCTCGCTCCCCACCTGTGCCTGAGCACTGCCCATCCAGGTGAATGACACCATCCTGCACCTGGAACATGGGACATCCCCTTGCCACTGGGTGTCACCCACGTTACCTCTTCTGCAGGTGGTGGGGTTGCCTTGATGTGCCTTTCCGACTCATCTTGTTTCCCCTGTGCCCGCCACTGCCACTGTCTGTCCAGAGCCACCATCTCTCCAACCTGGACACTGCAGTGGAGATCAGAGGGGTCTCCACCCTGTACTGCTGTCCCCACCCCCATCATCCTCCAGCCACAGGGAATCCTGAAAAGTCACCCTCAGCGCTCCTCCCTCCAGCCTTTCCGTGATGTCTCCATATCCAGGACAGGGGCCAGCCAGGCACGTGGCTCCAGCTGAGCTGACTTTATAAATGAAGCTTTATTGGAACACAGCAGTACTCATTCATTCACAGTTTTCCTGTGGCTATGTTTGCACAACAAGAAGCAGCATCCAGACTGTCAGTATGTCCTGTGGTGTCTCATTTGTTATCTGAATCTCTTTGAAAAACATGCGCCCAGCCTGATGTAGAATACTGTTCAAATTCCCCACAGTGACCTGTCAGTGAGGTGGCCATGTGTGCTGGGTGACTTAAACATTCCACCTTCCCACAGGTCCTCATTCTCTATCACACCCTTCACGATGTGACTTTGCAGATCTCCCTGTTCAGAGGTGGGTCTGTTTCCTCATTTCTGAGTCTGAGTAGGACAGTGGCTTGCTTTGATCAATAGAATGTGGCAGAAGCAGCACCATCAGCTGCAGGCCTCACACACGTCTGTGCTGTAGAACTGTCTTAGTCCACGTTCTGCTGCTATAACAGACACCAGACACTGGGTACTTTCTAAAGCACAGGAGTCTATTTGGGTGGCTGTTCTGGAGACTGAGAAATCTAAGCTCAATGGGCTGCATTTGGGGAGGGTCTTCTGGCATGGCAGAAGGCATACCATAGTAATAGGACTGCGTGAAAGAGGAAGGGGTGGAACTTCATCCTTTCATCATAAAGACCCCCTGTGATAAGTACCCACTACCATGATCAAGGTCATCCATGAAGGCAGAGCCCTTACGACCTTCTCACCTCTTGATCCCAACTATTGATATTATTACAGAAGCAATTAAATCTCAACTTGAATTTTGGAGGGGATACTCAAATCACTGCAGGGCTAGGGCAAGGTCCCACCTATAATCCCAGTGACTTGGAGGGTAAGGCAGGAGGATGGCAAGTTTGAGGCCAGCTCAGGCAACATGGAGAGACCCTGTCTTAAAACGAAATGAAAAGATCTGGAGAGGCAGCTCAGTGCTGGAGTGTTGCCTGCCTTTTGTGAGTTCCTGGGTTCAATCCCCAACACCAGTGGAGAAAAATAAAAAAGAAAGAAATCATAACAGAAAGTCCACTGCTGCCAGGAGAACAAGCCTGAGCTGACCTGCTAGAGGACAAGTGACATGGTGCTGTGTCGCTCCTGTCATCCCAGCCAATAGCAGTCAGGCCCAGGAACATAGTTGTCCTGCTGACCAGCAGGTCAAGTTCAAACAGGGTTGGCAGAAATCCAAGGAAAGCCCATGAGCTGCCTAACTGATTATCATTTTTAATCCTCTCCAATTTTAGGGTGATTTGTTACACAGCAGCAGCTGATACACCACCTAATTTCTCACTCAGGTGGAGACACTTCTGAGAGTACAAGAAAGCACATTACTTTCACTGGGTTATTTCAGGCAAATCAGGAGATGAATTCACTCTCCTTCTAATGGCCCTGTGTGATCTGGCTCCCTTGTCACTCCAGCTTCCCTGTGAGCCAGGGACCCCCTCTGCCCGACAATCTCAGGTCAGTTCCCACACTCTATCAAGCTCTTTCCAACTTCTCGGCCATCGCACCTGCTGTTCCCCTGCCTGAAATACTCTTAGGCTCACCCGTGGACACTTCCTGCTCATCCTCAGGGCTGAGCACGTCTTACTGTCGCCAATCCACCTACCTCCCCATCAGCTGCCTTCTCTCCATTCTCTAGGTCTGTACCTCCCAACCCGAGATCATTCTGAGGAGGTATCAGTATACAAAAGGTCCCCTGTTGGCAATGTTCACACTATCGTGAACAAGGAAGTGAAAATGATACTCGGTTCACTAGACCCAGCACGTGAGAAATTCAAAATTTCTATCCTTTCCCACAGCAGCAGACACCAGGGACCCCTCTCAAGATGCTGAGCAGACAGCCTGTGGGGGCTCCCAGGCGGCCACACAGGCACCAGGGGAATAGAGGAGCACTCTTGGCCCTGGTGCTGCCAAGCTGGATGTTTGCCAGCTTAGGTGTGTTCCACAAATTCCTGACCATTAGCAGAGGAGCTTCTGTTCTCATTCACTGCCTCAGTGCTGTTGTGAGACCAGGTGCTCGGAATGTGAAACCCTGTCTCATTCTCTGTATCCCCCATGTCTGGCAGAGTTCCAGGCACATAGTAACACAGTAGCTGTTTTAGACACACACACACACACACACACACACACACACACACACACACAAGTTAATAGAGCTGAATTTGTCTGTTGACTATGCTTCTATGTAGAATAGGAACACAACTGACTTCTAAGGGTTTTGTCAGTGATTAGATGAGATAATAAGTACAAGGTGCAATTCATGAGATAAATACAACATGCATTCTCTACTGATGATTTTAGGGTCAACGCTAAATCAATACTTTTGATACCATCTGTGCAAACTTGAAAAAGTTACTTAAATCTTCAGGCCTCAGAGGCCTTTCCCTCTGCATAATGAAGATGGTCTTCTTGTATCTGATTTAAATCTGAATGATTAAGAGATATAGTGTTAAAAATGACAAATTCTTCCATATACTAGAAGAAAGGATGGATGGATTCCTACATGACTGGGAAACCTCTTGCTGACTACCACTCAAAATATACTCTAATAAAAGATCCAACTGTATCAAAATGATAGGGCAACAGGCTTCAAAAGTGAAGTCAAAAGTAAAACTGCAAGATAAAAATTGCAATCTAGGTCACAGACAAGTGGTTGATATCTTCACTATGTAAAGAGCTCCTAAAATCAAGAATAAAACACTTAAACTCAATTTTTAAAAATAAGCAAAAGACATGAATAGATGGTTCATAGAATGAGGTGTATAAGTGGACTGTAAAAAATAGGAAGAGCTGTTCAATTTAACACATGAGAAATAGAAATGGAAACTACCCAAAGGTAGTATTGTGTAACTGTTAGATTAATAAAAATTAAAACGCTTGACAACATACTTTGTTGGGACACAGTGTTGGGGAAAGACCCTCTTATCCACTGTTGGTGGAAATGCAAAATGGGGTAGTCAGTGATATCTAAAGACATCACATAGGCATTTGTCTTTTAGCTCTTCAATCCTACTTTTTGAAATTTACCCAAAGATTTATTTTAACAGGTTGAGAAGAACAAATGCTCATGGTTATTCATTATGGCCTATTAGGAACAATCTAAAGCCTTCTCATAGGGGCTGGTGGCATACACTATGGTACATTCACCTAATGGAGTATTATACAGCTATAAACAATAAGGGTAATTTCTAAAAACAAGAATGAAGTGATTTCTAGGCTATATTAACAAATTAAAAACAGGTATTTATTGTGTGTTTTCTTTTATCCAAGAAATATGGGGAAATAAGAAAAATCCATGCATCTACATGTTAAAAAGGAAACACTGGTGGAATCCACTTATGTTTTGAAGTGAATATGGGAGGTGGATGGGAAGTGGTTGGCAGAATGAGACTAGGAATCTGACCTCTCCTGGGGCTCCTTTTGTGTGTGTGTGTGTGTGTGTGTGGTGCTGGGAATTGAACCCAGGGCATTGTGCATGAGAGCCAAGCACTCTACCAACTGAGCTATAACCCCAGCCCCTGGAACTTCTTTGTATAGAATTCCTACTCTTGAAACATATAAGTATTTCACAGATGCAAAGGTAAAATTCCACCAAAGATTTTGGGAAGGATAGCAAACCCTAGGGTTGAATTCGAATAGAAATAGTAGAACCTGCCTCTATTCCACGTTGCTTACTCTGATAGGCAGAGTTTCAGGGGCTCCAGGGACATGCACCTCTGGTCCTCACGCCTTGCATATTCTTTTGCCCTGGAACATGGGCTGGACCAAATGACTCATTTCTAATGAAGAGAAAATGGGGAGAGTGGTGGGATGTCCCTGGGCTGGGTATAAAAGTCAGCAACTGTGTTTCCCACCACTGACTCCTCTTCTGTGTTTCCCTTGATGGAGAAGGTCGCCTGGCAGAGGATCCCTTCTGGACAGCAGCCTGAAACAGGGCCCACACAGGATCACCCTCTGGAAGACGAATCTTGCCAACAACCACGGGACTGAGACTCAAAGCAGATGCCTCAGCCAAGCCCGCAGAGGGACCCAGCCCTGACTGGCACCTTGGCTGAATCCTCAAACACCCTGAAGCAGAGGACCCAGGTAAGTCACACCTGAATCCACAGAAACCATGAGATTATTAATGACAATGTCCCTTTAAGCCACTAAGTTAGGTGGTATTTTGTTAAAAATAGTACAGTTGTACTACATCAAAAGGGAATTGATTTAAGTAACTTGGAACACAGGCTGACTGTACCCTCATACTGGAATATGTTCCTAGGGTAATCAAACCTTCAAGGAAATCCTGGACCCTAATGACTACATTGCCATTGATAATTGGGTCTGTGAAATTCTGAAACTATTGAGCAAATATATTTATATTTGGGAAATGGGTTTTGGGGGGATTACAGAAAGAATCTGGAGATGTTGGACTTGTGCCAGAGACACCAGGATGGATCCGTATGCCCCTCTGTCCCCTTCACGCCTGCAAACTGCCATGTCTCAACAGGAAAAAGCATGCCTAGGGCTCACCCTTGGCTCCTAACTACTGTTCTCCCCCAGAAGCCACCAGGATGTCCCAGAGAAATGACTCGTCCCAGGGTCAGAACAAGGGTAATGAAAGATGAGCCCAGAACATTCTATTGTGTCAGAAAGAAAGGAACTTCTCAAAGAAAGAGGGGGACTCAGCCCAGGATTCAGAGGCCAGCTTGGAGGAGCTGCCACCTGCTGAATCTGGGGCAACCTGCATCTTGCCAAATGCTGACTAGTAACGATGACATACAGTGAGGGTTTTCTTTACCAAAGAAGGTCAACTAATGAGTGTAAAAGAAAAAATGATGGAGTTTCAAAATCTCCACATTGTAATGATCACTCTTGATTCTGGAGAGGATGATCAGCGAATTCCAAAACTCCTGGTGGAAAGCTTTCCTGAAAGTGGAATGATCCCAAGCGGCACCTGGATAGTATGTATTCTTTACATGGGGCAAAGGGCACTTCAGGGACAGAGACCCCATGAACCCCACCTTATCAAATGACCTGATACCAGGGACACAATTGCACAAACCTTGGCCAGGGGACATTCAAAATATTAGTGGGACCAGGCACCGTGCAGCACACCTCTAATCTCAGGGACTGGGAGGGTGAGGAGGGAGGATCTCAAGTTCAAGGTCAGCCTCAGCAACTTAGCAAGATTTTGTCACAAAATAAAAAGGGCTGGGGTTACCTCATGGAAGAGCTCATACCTGGCATACATGCAGCCCTGGGTTCCACCCCAGCACCACAGAAAACAGACATACACAAGACCAAAGTGACGGGCCATTCCACCTTAGGTACTGGATTCAGCAAATTCATGAAGGTCTATGGGACATGTGGGGGATGGCCGGGCACACTTGAAGGTGTATTGCACATTTGATAATGTCATGATGTCAGGGTTGCATTTGGGGGCATGATAATGGCAGTATGGGTACAGGAGATTATCCTTAAGCAACGTGTACTGGTGTACTGAGGTATTTAGCACCACGACAACCTGTGTCTGCCATTTGCTTTTAAATGGAAGGTGGGAGAAGAAGAGGAGGAGGAGGAGAGGAAGAAGCTTGGAAGTGGAAGAGGGAGAAAATGAGGTAAAAATGAGACCAATGGATGAGTCTTTATAGAGGAGAAACACTTGTATTCTTACAGTTTTCTGTAAATTTCTTCGTTGGACAGTCTAATATTTGGGAATGGTATTGATGTCTGCATCATGGGATTTGAAGGAGTTCAGTTAGGATATGTGGAGTAGTTTTCTAGGTGGTTCAAGGATGACTGAAGAATTGCTGCTGCTGTACAGTTGGGTGACCCACAGGCAGGTTACTCATCCCCTCTCATCCCCACTTTCTTCATCTGCAATAGGGGACAGCACTGACTGCCTGGTGTGGCGGGGCTGAGGGTCAAGGGGTGAGGATGGGATAAGATGCCCATGGCAGCTGAGCCTGGGGCAGGCACTCTTTCAGCCAAGAGATGATGGATGAGTTATACAAGCAGATGTCTGGGAAGATCCCTCAATATCCTGATGTCCTGGGTACAAAAGGGGCTACCACATATGACGTCTCTTTCTATCACCCTGGGGTCCCCAGCAAGAACATTACTCCTGAGAGATGCCTAGCCTGCTGCATGAGGTGACCGAGGCAGCTATCCTTGTCCATGGGCACCAGTCGTCCTTCTGATGTCCTGATCCCTACCCCCATAGCCAAGGTGGTGTGAAGGGCTGGGTGGACATTGTTAAGTGATTTGCTAAACTTTCTCTAGACTTTCCTTCTCTCTCCCTAGTCACCCCATCTGGATTTCCTGTCTGATGTCTGTGATTACATCTGGAATCTTTAATTACTGGAATCCCACTGTCCCTTATCAGCTTCCCAGCCTCCATGTCCCTCCTGCTAATGGAAGACAGGAAGGGAAAGATGGATGGTCTCAGTAACTATGGCCCTAGTACCACCCAGGATATGCACTTGGCACCCACACCCACCCACACACTAATTACACCCCACCCCATCTTCCTCATCTCCCCTCCTCTCTGCTTGGTCACCTTTCTCTGTCACTGTGCCTCTGGAAGCCTCTGACCCTCTTCTTCTCTTGTTCTTTTGCACTTTCTGTGTTCATCTGTGGGTCCCACCCTTTCTCTGCCTTTTTCTCTTTAGAGGCAGTTTTTCCCAATTTCTCAATTTGTTCAAGACAGCTTTCCCTCCATAGCATATCAGGATTTGGGACTGGCTCAGTAGGGTGTAGATATGAAGTTGATGCATGAGAAGGTACGAGCCCTTCCTTAAGTTCAGTGCCCTCCTCTCTACAATAGGCATATCACTAGGACCATGGAAGTTTATTGGAAGAGATTCAGACATAGTCCAGCACTCCTTAAAACCCCTGGTGTCTACACTTGTGTCTACAAACACCACCCCCTGCCCTTCTTGTCTCACCTCCTTTGACCTGTTTTTTGCATGGGCTTCTGGCTGCTGTTATCCTCAGCACAAGAAATGCACCCAAATCCAGGACTTCATCCTTGTCTATCTTTCCATAAGGTGTGGGCTTCATTTTGTGAGTTTCTCTTGAAGGACAAAATGTAGCAGAAAAGGGCCATGTGCTACCTCTGAGAGGAAGCAGCCTGCCATGTCTTAAGGATGCCCAAGCAGCCTCCTGGAGGTGGAAGGGAACCAATGTCTCCTGCCAACAGCCAGCATGAACTCACCATGTATGTTTGTGAGCCCCCTGGGAGGCAGACCCATTAATCCCACAACACTGGTTGCCATTGTGACTGCCACCTCACAGGAGATCCTCAGCCAGAGCAACACTGTTGGATTCTCAGCCCCCATGAATGGTGCTACCATGTTTCAAATGCTCCACTAAGAGCCATTAGGATGTCTTAGATAAATGGCTGGTTCCAGGGTTAGGAAAAGGAAATCCAAGATGAGCCTGGAATGTTCTATGCTGAAGTAGATAATCAAGGCCCTCTATCCTTTTGCTCTGATGACATGTTATGATCTTGCTTACTGATTTGTGTGTTTCTCCCATTAGGTGAAAAGTTCCCCAGGGCCTGTCACATGATGTTCATGAATCTGATCTGCCAGGAGAGCATGGAGGTCAGCAACTCCAGGCTCATCCTAGGAAAGCTCTCCCTGCAGATCCTGACTCCCTGGAGAAAGCAGGTAGACTTGCCCCACTCCTTTTCTCTCTTTCTGTATTTGGTTTCATGCACTTTCTGTGGTTCTGCTGGTGTTAGTCCTGGCAGCCTGATAGAGGGTGGATTGGTGCAGCTAAAGAGGAACCTGGGGGAGGAAGGATGATTTCTGTTTTCTCTTCTAACAAGTGCATCCAAAAAAAATAGCCTCCTTCTACAGAAGGGACAAAAATTGTCCTATGGCAGGGTCCTGCCAGAGGTGGGAGGTGAGTGCTATGTGGCTTCAGCTGAGGAAGTTCTGCTCCTTCAGACTCAGTGTCCCATGTGCTCAGTCACCCTACCCACACACTTACTCATTTCTCCACCCTTCACCCAGCTATCTGTTAATTAATTCTGGTATTTACTAATTTATTTATATCTATATTAATTCATTGTCCTATACCTTATTATTAATCCATCCACCCACCCACTCATCCATCCACCCATCCAACCACCCATCCATCCACCCATCCACCCACCCGTCCATCCAGCCACCCATCCACCCAACCATCCACTCATCCATCCAACCACCCATCCACCCAACCATCCATCCACCCATCCACCCACGCATTCACTCATCCATCCACGCATCCATCCACCCACCCATCCACCCCCATCCATTTTCCTCCCTTCCCTATTTTTATATTTTATCCTTTACATTGATTATTCCCTCCCTACTCCCATGTTCCCATCTTTCTATCTTGCATCCATTCACCATTAACTCTTCATTCAATCTACTTGTTTGTCAATCTGTCTGTTCATCCCCCACACGTCCAACATCTGATCATCCTTTCATTCATTCACCATCTGCGTTCGGCCATTGCCCATCTATATATCGTTTATTTCATCTAAACATCCAAGTGTCTTTTTGTTAATTAATGTGTCTATTCACTTAATCATGTCTATTGTATTTTATTTTTAAAAATTTTATTTATTTTCATTTATACAGATTGCACTTTGATTCATTGAACACAAATGGGTACTACTGTTCATTTCTCTGATTGTGCACAATGTACATCATTCATGTAATCACGCATGTACCTGGGTTCATGATGTCTGTCTCATTCCACCATCTTTCTTTCCACTGTATCTTGTCTACTTTTTTTCATTAATTCAGTCATTGATTCACTCAACCTTCAATATAATTTAAGCCACCCCATATTTACAAGTGATTTTTATTCTGCCCAGATGCTGTGCCAGACTCTGGGATGAAAAGGTGAAGAAGATGAACCTGGTCCCTATTCCCATGCAGTCCACCCAGATAACTTCAGGGATTCCCATGAGGAGCTGGCCACAGGTATCCCACGGTGAGGACAGTAGCCCTACTTCCTCTCAGTCTGATGTGATGGGCCCTTGCAGGAGACCCTGATGCTGAATCATGACTGTGCTGATCATTTCACCACTTGGATCCTTGACTTGCTGATTCTCAATTTCCTCTCCTGGGAAACAGGGGCATGGTTGGTGATCCACTTGTAGGAACCCATGTGAATGTGGTTGTCTTGTAGACCTAAAGTGTGCTGCACCTGCATAGGTTAAAGTGTGTACATGTGTGCAGGGCTTCTTCTGTGTTTTCCATTACCCAGGCATCACGCCACCTCGAACCCAGGTATCCCTCAGAGTCATCTCCTTTTGCTGGTGAATACGATAGTGTCTCGTAGACATGAACATGGTCCATAGGGAGCTGAAGTTCTTCCTCCTTGGGGAGGAAGGAATTTTTGTTTGCATTGCATCTGCAAAACCAATTAGATATGTTTAAATACCTCCTGCCCATGCCTCAGGTTGCCAAAGGTAAAAGCCTCTTCAGGAGTCATGAACCAAGAACCACTCGTGATCAGCTGCCTCTGGCTTCTAATTCCTGCTAAACTGGGTGCTGTGTGACCTCAGCAGGTGGCTTCACTTCTCTGAATCCCCATTCCTTACCTGTAAGTGGAGACTAAATACTTACAGGTACTTCCAAGGCTGTGTCTGGGAGCATCACAGGGCAGCATGGGTGCCTGGTAGAGGTTGGGGATTATTGTTCTAGGAGAGGGTGTGAGTCAGCAGGGGAAGAAGGCCAGGAAAATCCCCTCTGCTTGGAGGTTGTCTGTGTCAGGCTACTTGTCTGCCTCTCAGCCTGCATTGAGAAGTCCTTGGGGACTTGGTTGGAGACAGTTCCCTTCGTGTGCTTAGGTCCTGGCTCCCATAAAACAGAGATACTCAGAGGCATTCTTGATTGAAGGAAGGGAGGAAGGAAAGAAGAGAGAGGAAAGCAGAAGGCAGGAAGAGGGAAGGAAAGAAGGAATTTTAGCACAAAGTGTTGGGCCTCGTTCATTCCCCCCATAGAATGCTCCCAAAGGAGACTCAGAGAAGTTAGGTGACTTCCCTCAGGTACCCTGTAGGGCCCAGCTTCAGTAATGCCACCTTGCCAAACAGATGGAACTTTTGGAGATTTTGGCTTTGAGTCCAAGGTCCTGATTTCCAGACCAGGGTAGCCTGCCCTACTCTCTTGGCCCTGCTGTTGGAATCTTCCAAGTGGCAATGCAGCCAGATGTTGTGGACTCACTGTTCATGTCTCTGGTTTGGGAACACCTTCACTGAGGGAGGAGGGAAGTCTGTGTGGGTGAGGGACTGATATTGTGCCCCAGGTAAGGCTGTTGTGGACAATGGTATGAATTCAGACTGGGAACGGAGACCAGGTGGGCCTGGGGAGGCTGACCTGGGAGCACCTAATTGTACCTCTAAGTTCACCCCGTTTTTGTCCTTGAACTTGGAGTTGGCCTTGGATGTTTACAGATGAGGGCTGTCACATCAATGCCTTGGGTCTGAAAGGGCCAGTTCATTCATTAAGATGTGTGTGGAAACCACCTGGTTTCTGTCCCTAGCAGGGTCTCAGAACTCAGTTCACCCAAGGCCGAAGACTTGACCACCAGGAAAACAAGAAGTCTTCAGTGAATTCTTTCCCCTCTTTCCACTTCTGTGTGTTTGCTTCCTGCAGCGGTGCCTGAGACCAGCCAGCCTTGACTTGGATCCTGTTCTCTCCACAGATGGAACCCAGGGAGACTAATCAGGGTGTGACCTTCACAAAACTGCACAGAGCTGGGTTAAACAAACTTCAAAGGCCTGTTCGCAACTGTTCTTTGGAGTGGCTGGACTGTGCTTGGCGTGGCCTACTTCTGCCATGGGACCCTGCCCTGGCTCTGTTCTGGCTTAGGAATGGCCTACAGCCAGGAGCATTGACTTTGATGCAGGGCAGCCGCTTCGCTTCAAGAGAAATTCCTTGCCTGGAGGGAGAAACCACCATGTCCTCTGTCACACAGGAAGTCACACTCACAATCGTGTCACCCTTCACACCCTCTCCAACCAACCATCCACACACCACATCACCTCCCATCCAGCCACAAGTCTCCCTATGCTGCCCATGCACATGCATGTGAGCACAAAAACACTGCAATTGGAGGGATCAGGCAGGTCTGCCCAGCCCTCCACTCCACTATGCCCCGGCTGAAGAGCATTTGATCTTCGACTCTGGTATCTCTCTGAGCTCCCAGGACATGTTTCCAACTACTGCCCAAAGTAATCGCAGATCAGTCAGACACAGCATCAAAGGCTTCACTGCATAGCTGAATCTGAGCTCCAGAGAGGAAGACCTCCTGCAATTGTCTGCTCCTGAGGTTTTTAAGCTATGTTTGCAGAACTGGGCTTCTCCAAAGAAGGGTCCCTGGGAAGTGGTGGGGGGCAGGCATAGATGCCCTTTTGGGGGGCAGGGGCCTCCCCCTCCCTATCACAGCTGCACTCATCAGTCACCCTGTTGTATTCACTTTACACCGTGAATTTAAAAACAGATATTTTGAAAAATGAATCAGGTTTTCACTACAAAAAGAGTCTAAAACGTACTGGCCCAACACTGACCTACCAGAAATAAAGAACGAAGACACAAGTTGAGTAGGCTCCGTGGCTTGTGGGCAGCTGAACTAAGAAGGGACCCAGGCATCCTGCTGTAGCATCAAAGCTAGCAAGTTCAAGCTTTCATGTGACCCGCTGCCCTGCTGGGCTTCTCTGGACAGGCCAAATGGTGCCTGAGCAGGGCGACACTTGCACCTGTCCAAATGCCCACAAGGAAAGTTCTTTGCCTGTTGCACCCTGGTGGTGTCCAAACTCTGGTGTCATAAGGCTTTCAGGTGCACTCTGGGTTTAACAGGAGGCCCCCGTTCTGCCGATTCAGACTACCTACACTCTGTTTGGAAAACATTCCTCCCAATGTTTAAGGTTCTTTGGGAACCCTGATTGCAGCTGGAAGCTGCAGTCTTTTACCTTCCAGATGAGGAAACTGAGACCCAGATACCTTTACAAGGCTGCATGTGGGCAAGCAATAAGCCAGTGTGGTTCCTCTGTCCCCAGCCCTCCAGCTGTTCAGGCAGGGTGGGGAATTAGTAGCAGCTCCTTGTTATTCCAAGGAAGAGTCAGAGAGAGCCAGGAGTGGGTGGAGTGGGTGGAGTCAACCTGAGCTCCTGAGTCCTCATCCAGGACCCCCTCCACACAAGCACATCTCATGGGGTGGACAGAGTTGCCCATGCAGAGAGGAAGCCCCACAAAGGTGGCAACTGTGCTGGGTCTGGCTCTTCCTGGGCATGAGGTCTGGCTCTCAGCTGTGTGGAACCACATCATAGGTTTGGGAGGACAGATTTCAGGTCTCAGGCTCCACAGGGGACACAACTGCCTCCCCTTGTTCTCAGGGCAGCCCGCTTCAGAGTTGCGGGGAAAGTGCTGGGAGGGCATCTGACAGCAGGAGCTTCAGGACTGGTCCCACTTCTAGTGAATTCTTCCACCCTCCTGATCACCACCAGCACCCTCCCTGGGGGCTAGTGGAGCAGAGGGTGAAGGGGAGGTTGGGAGGGCTGCCTGCCCCCAGGAGGAAGGCTTAGTGCTCCTTCCTTCCCTCCATCCTGACCCACATGCATCAGGACCATGAAGCCTGAGGCTGGGGATCTCAAAGGTCTCCTGGTCTTAGCTCACACTGGACCATTTCCCTCTTCTTTTCACCTCTATGACAGGTCCAGCCCAAGGTCACCCTAAACCATGGTGACAATGGACACCAATGATTACAGAGGACATTACTCAAGGTTCAACATGCTGCACAATGACCTGAGGCAGATGCTGTTATTACCTGCTTGGCAGAGGAGAAACTGAGGCATGGAAGAACTCTGTGTATGGCCTGAGGTTCAGAGCTACGAGGAAGCTAACCCAGATCGAAAACCAGGCCAACTAGCTCCAAGGCTGAGTCCTGTGCCCTGGGAGATATGAGCTCCTTCTCTGCAAAGCCAGGCTGCCACAGCTCCACTCAGGACTCCCAGAAATCTCTGGCTATGCTGCTCCAGGCCCTGGCCTGGTCCCTCCCAGCTGATGGTCAAGAGTGTACACAGCTTTCCTCTGGCAGACTGGACACTGCAAGGTTCCTGTCTGGGCCAGACCAGCCTCCCCAGGATGTCAGGTAAGGTCCTGTCCCAAGCAGGGTCCCCATGGGCACTGACTGCCCTCCATTCCTGACTTGGAGGCTACTTCCTTTTTGCCTCCCAGCTGGTCCCAGGACCTGCCCCACTGACACAGGGCTCAGGGCTCCAGAGGCAGGTGCTTGCTCTCAGACATGGAGACAGTTCTGTAGCCACCATCTAATAGCTGCTTCTGTTTCTTCCAACCCCACCTGTCCTAGCCCTGCTTTCTGTAGCCCCAAGGGTGGCTCGTGTCCATGACCAGCCTGCAAGGATGTGATGGGAAGCTTAGAGCCTCTGCCCCAAGTCTACACTTCTCCAGGACACATTACCCCTCATCCTCAATGCCACCACCCAGAGGCCCATGTGCCCTCCTCCCACCTTGGCTGATGGGAAGGACAGCTACAGGTCACCAGCATCTCTTCCACCATGAAATTAGAAGGCTCAACACTGCCCATCCCACGGAAAGAAGCCGTGGTTCATACCTGATGAATGCTGTACTGGAGGAAAGTCACCAGCTCCTCATAGCAGGTCAAACTGTGCAGTGTGAGCTAGGAACACATGGTGTGAGTGGTGTGAGCTGCCATTTTCCGCAGGGCCACACTTCATCCTCTCAGGCCCTGTGGCCTTGGTTTCAGCTGCTACACACCACACTGGGACCCTCCCTGAGCTGAGAGTGGCAACCTGCCGAGCTGGCACTGGGCCATGCCCCACATAGGAGTACAACTCAGGCTGCCTGGCACAGCCAGGGTCTCTGGGGAAGAGTCTGCCCAGAAGCAGTCCTGGGCCCACCTTTACCTGCTGCATGTCCCGGATCAAGGGAAAAAGTACAGCACCCAGCATTGTGCATGACCCAGGGAGGGCTGCACCCTGCGTGCCAGTCATGGCTGAGAAGAGTCCAGGGGTCGAGGAAGCTATCACATTCAAATCAAGTCCCCTTTGTTTTCTCAGGTAGGCCTGGGGGGGTGGGGTAGCACTTAAAAAAGTCAGCCAAGTGAGGCCCTTAATTAGGGTCCTAGGGTCACACTTGCCCAAACCTAGGACAACTGAAATAAGTGGGTTAAAAGAAAATTTTATCTGGGCATGATTATGCATGCCTGTAATCCCAGTGACTCAGGAGGCTGAGGCAGGAGGATTGTCAGTTCAAGGTCAGACTTAGCAACAGTGAGGTGTTAAGCAGCTCAGTGAAACCCTGCCTCTAAATAAAGTTCAAAATAGGGCTGAGAATGTAGCTCAGTTGTTAAGCATCCCTGGGTTCAATCCCTGGTACCATAGGGAAAAAAAAAAAGAAAGAAAATTCTAAAGAGATGGAAATTTTGTATATTTTTTAAAAATTTCATTGCTTTCATATTTTCAAAATAACAAACCATACATCTCTAATTTTTTTCACTCTATCATTAACGCCTGCCTTCATGGCC